>NC_084558.2:26335827-26543327 GCF_033978685.3 Nerophis lumbriciformis | reverse complement strand
TCCAGCATTCTGTTTTTGTTTACTTCGCAGCCAGTTCAGTTTTAGTTTCGTTTTGCATAGACATCCCTGAGCTTCAATGCCTTTTCTTAGCGGTGTAGTGGCATTTCTGACTTTTGAGCTATATTTCGTGTCTGTCAAGAATGTCTGCTCATTTCATTTATTTTCTATTCTAAACCATTGGAGGACCAGATGTAGGTAAAAGATGAATATGGAGTCGCTCTGACCATTCTACAAAATGTTTTGATTGTCTATCATGACTAAGGGATTCAAGGATGTTGCAAAACAAACAGGTGGAAAACAACAGGACCTTGACGCATGAAGGAAACAGATAAAATGGCCAAGTGACAAGGGCTATGTGTGATTGCTTGATACTTGTGTCCTCCGGAGGACGTTTGTCTGTCTGCACGGGCAACTCAATCCAACTTTGTACTTTTTTGACTATGGGTAAATAAACCTTTTGTACTAAACTCACTTTTGTTGCTGTTTAAGCTTCGGACAATCCACTACAGCGGCACTCGCCTTTTGTTTATTTTTGGTTTAAGCGTTAGATTCCTTTTTACCTGCACGCTGCCTCCCGCATATTGTGATCACGACAAACCATGTTTCATCTACAAAGCAATTAGCTACCTGCTGCCACCTACTGATATGGAAGAGTATTACACGGTTACTCTGCCGAGCTCTAGACAGCACCGACACTCAACAACGATACATTTGCGGATTATAATTACTGGTTTGCAAAAAATATGTTTAACCCAATTAGGTGAAATTACATAATCCCACGGCACACCAGACTGTATCTCACGTGCGGCACAGTGGTTGAAAAACACTGCATTAAAGTTCTCTTATGGTAACTATTGATCATATGCAAATGTTTATCAGTCAACTGGTTTATTCTGGCTTAGTTGCCAAGTGAGCAGCCTTGAGCAGACTCCCTTTATAGTATACTGTATCATCGTGTGTGTGTGTGTGCGTCCTTGACTCATTTTGTTACCCAAGACTCCCTTTATAGTATACTGTATCATCGTGTGTGTGTGTGCACGTCGTGGTGACGGGCCTTTGTCTTCTGGGGATGAAACAGCTGGGTGCTCCTTGCTAATTAACTAGAAAGCTCATAATTACTGTTAACTGCTGCACTCCAGCTGACATGAGGGAGGCAGGAAGAGTCAGGAAGCCCAAAGACAGGGATGCTAAGGTGGAACGCTTCACCTGGACAAATGTTTTCTGGAAACGCTGATTTACTATCGCCCCACATTACAACACATAAAAGCTTGTTTTTGGACGTGGATAATTGAAGAAGAAGGTAGAAGTATGACGAGAGATTGGTTTAAAATGATGTTATGCAGTAATGTGACTCAAGTAACTTTAAAAAGTAGTTATCCAGATGTATACTTGAGTACGAGTAAGTATTCAGTGAAAAAACTACTCTTGAGCTACTTCTATTTTATTTACCATTATTTCCAGGCTACAGAGCGCTATATTTAAGTTGCACCCACCAAATTTTAGAAGAAATATTTTTACATACCGTATTTTCCGGACCATAAGACACACCGGATTATAAGGCACACTGCCGATGAATGGTCTATTTTTGATGTTTTTTCAAATATAAGGTGCACCGGATTGTAGGGCGCATTAAAGGAGTCATATAATTATAATTGTTTTTCTAAATGTAAAACACTTCCTTGTGGTCTACATAACATGTAATGGTGGTTCTTTGGTCAAAATGTTTCATGGATGATGTTTTACAAATCATCTTCAAGCCGCTTTCTGACAGTCGCTTCCGAATGCGCCGTTTCGTGGGCGGTCTTATTTACGTGGCTCACCTTCGGCAGCGTCTTCTCCCCGTCATCTTTGTTGTAGCGGTGTAGCGTGCAACGACGGGAGTGGAAGAAGTGTCAAAAGATGTTTTAATTATGTTTTAAACTGTTTTAATGACGTTCAGACTTTACTTAAATCAATAACGGAGCAGCATCTCCTCATCCGGAAACAACCACACCGAAAATGTGTCCCGTGAAAAAACGTCCGACCGGAACTCTAATAACTAAAGTTCCTTGGGTGAATAATGTAAACTCACTATACCGGTATGTTTTAGCACTTTTATGGCGAGTTTACTGACAGATACTACTTTATATTAGAAATGGCAACAGCGGAGGAAGAATGTCACATAACAAGAAGATAGAAAAAAAGAAGAAGCTTATGGACTACAAAGGCGGACTCGCACAATTTTTCAGGATTTATTTAGATCTCAAATACAGATCAGCAGATACTAGAAGGTAAGAAAAGTTGCTTTTGCATAATATTGCGAAACAAAACGCAAGATAATATGTCTTACCTTATACACAAACCATAATAATACTCGTATGTTGAAGCACATCAAACGGTGCAGCCTACACTTATCTCTTGTGTTTAACTGCCATCTACCGGTCACACTTATCATTACACCATGTACCAAATACAATTGTTTCGAGGTGGGTAAGCTCAATCAAACTTATTCCTTACATTAAGTGCATCGGGTTATAAGGCACACTGTCGAGTTTTGAGAAAAAATAAGGATTTTAAGTGCGCCTTATAATCGGGAAAATATGGTACTTTAGCCGCACCGGACCATAAGCTACAGATATATACCGGTACAAAAAGATTTTGTAAATGCTTGTTTACATTTCTATGTTTTTTTCTGAAAAGTGCCTGTCACACGGCAGTAAAACGGCTGATCAAACAAAAGAGAAGTCATCGTCATGGACCAACTAGCTGTGGAAGCTAGCTCTCCAATCAGCTGAACAGACTCAAAAATCCCACGGTGACGTTTTGGTTGAAATACCAAACTGAGACAATACAGAAATAATGCCATTGTAAGTCAATAATAACACATACACTTGGAAACGTACTAGCATATTCAGTAATGCTAACGACACTAGCTTCATTACATTATGATAGCCTGTACAAATATACATGAAAACACTCCTACAGACATCACACATGGGACAATTTAGTAAGTATGAATTGTGTTAGCTCTATTGTAACACTTACAAATAGACAAACGCGATACACTTCCGGTTCAAGGGAAGAAACAGCAAGCGCATTTTCAAACGGCTGCACGTGTAGTGATCAAACTCAAAATATGGCGCCATGGCACAAACAATAACACACCATTTCAGTGTCTCTGTCGGTGCTGAAAACAAGATGGTCGTTAGCAAAGAAAAATCCATAAATTAGCCGCACCGTTGTATAAGCAGCAGGTATCAAAGCGTAGGAAAAAAGTGGCCGCTTATAGTCCAAAAAATACAGTAGTAGCTTTTTTTGAACCATTGTATTTGTTTGTGTTTCCTTTGTTGCGTACGTTTGTGCGTGTGAGAGGCAGAGACACTACTTCAGCGTATACCACAAAAGATACATGTTTAACAGTCACTTGTGCTGTTATATGGGGGCAATTGTTAGGATATGTGCAGTTAAAACGTAAAAAAAGTGTTGGAGGTGGAATTTTTTTTTAGGCTGAAATGTCAACATTTCTGCTGAGACAGATGACAGCATGATATAAATATTATATGTTCCTAGTTTGTAAGTAAACGTTGAAGAATTGTGCTGCCTCATCTGATGTTGTGTCACATTTTACATTGTGTAGTTGGAGTGCAGTCATGTGACTGCCAGGCTCCGACCGATTGGTGAAATGGAGTCAGTGGTCACTACTGCTTACCTTGGATTGGTGAAACATCGACGTCCCACTGGGTTGTGAGTTTTTCCTTGCCCTTATGTGGGCTCTGAACCGAGGATGTCGTTGTGCCTTGTGCAGCCCTTTGAGACATTTGTGATTTAGGGCTATATAAATAAACATTAATTGATTGATTGAAACAGAATCATGTGACGGTGCCTGCCGGAAGAATACTTTAACGAGCGAAATGAATGCATCTTTGCTAACAGTTATCAATAATTTATAAATAATTTTAATGATAATACAAACAAATGTAGCGATCAAAATGAAACTAGTGTAACCTCTCATTTCCATAGCCGTCACGGCTGCGATGCACAACCGCCATGCCGGCGGACTCTTTCTGTTTTTATTCAAGTCAGTGTGTCTGTTTCCACAGCCTGCGGTGGAGTTACTGTTCCTAAATTTACACAGAGCTTCCATTTTCCAACACGGCAGATTAAATCAGCTAAAATCTGCCTGTGTTGGACATCCTATTGACTTTCAAAATAATATAGTCTGTCTTAAAGGCGAATAGTATTTTACATTTTGAAACGTCCTCATCATCAGGTAAGGACATGAAGTCAGACATAATTTCCCCTTGTTGACCCAAATGCTGTTTCTGGAGATCCAAAATTAAATAATTATATAAAGGCATATCCTGGGCAATGCGCATATGGGGCTCTGTGTCAAATGCCAGGGATGATGTTACTGTTGTGTTGTTGCTTGAAAAACAAATGTTCCTTCTGCAAGACAAAATGTATTTTTCATGAGTCAAGTCAAGTGAAAGATGCATCCGCCTGTGGGTATTGATGGACGGCAAAGCTCGAGACGCGCCGCGGTGTTTTCTTTATCACATGATTATGCGCAGATTTGCGAGATCTCGTAAAAGTCTGCGCTGTTTCGCTGCACGGCGGAGCCGCAATAGCACTGCGGTGACGTTCGGTGACTATCATGCATCGCAGCCGTGATGCTTCCCGTGGACATCAGCGGTAATGTTTCTTCTTCACACTAAGTGCTCTATATTGCCAAAAGTATTTGGCCACCTGCCTTGACTCACATATGAACTTGAAGTGCCATCCCATTCCTATAGGGTTCAATATGATGTCGGTCCACCTTTTGCAGCTATTACAGCTTGTAAGGCTGTCCACAAGGTTGCGGAGTGTGTCTATAGGAATTTTCGACTATTCTTCCAAAAGCGCATTGGTGAGGTCTCACCCCCGGCCAAACTATAAAAAAAACTGCGACTTATAGTCCGAAAAATACGGTACATGAATTCAGTGTAAAAAAATAAAAGTTTTTTTTTTAATAAAGACACACATTAACCTCCATATTGACACATTTATTTTAGACTGCAACATTGTTCAATTAATGACACTTATTAAGAGTGTCTAATTAATGTGCTAGTGTGTGCTTAGCTGCTGTGTAGCTGTAGCCTGTACTCTGTGTTTACCTTTTTTCAAATGACTTCACTAAAAGCAAGAAAAGACCAAACTGGTGTGCTTATTGGAGGACACAAACACACTGCAGACTGCTTGTAACGGTGTTGATATTGGAGCGTTTACATGCAAGCCGATACAGCCCGATACTTGTTTTTTTGTTGTTGTTCATATCTGACTGATATCACTAGCAGATCGGGACACCCCTTGTTGGTGTACCAAGTATGGATACGCATACTTGTGAATATTTTTTTCAATACAGTAGTATTGGTATTGTTAGTATTACTAGTACTGGTATAATTATTCCCACTGGTATTTGTTCCAACATTTTCCAGTGGAAAAGCAGATGAATGAAACCATCAAAGGATGAAATGAGACAGAAAAATCAACAGCGTGGACCGTAATTAAAAGTAGTTAAGACAAGTCTTTGTTTTCCCATAACAGACAATCCAATTACATGCTGCGCTTTTGTTGTGGCAATTTCTCAAAGATGGTAAATTATCATTGAAAATGTGCTCCACACACACACACACACACACACACACACACACACACACACACACACACACACACACACACACACACACACACAAAGAAAATGATTTTGGGAGCAAAACATGCAGCCAGTAAGAATTTGGCGATACACCAGGAAGCGCTGTCGTTTCTTCGCAGGCTAAATGCCATCGCTGCCATGTGGCTACCTCCTGTGAGGGTACGACAAACATGCAACACTGGCTTTATCTCGCCCGCTCTGCTTGGTTGCCCTCAGAACACATTTTAAACTCCTACCTCAAAAGGTCACTGAAGTCAGCGGGGAAACAATCAGGCATAAGGACACACATTCACAGGGCACACTTTTGCACACACTGCACAGTGTTTGTGTACGCTCTCTGAAGTGGCATGTTGTTTTCTCCACTTGCATATTCTAAAAATAGAGTGAAACACAGCTCGCATTAGAACACAGTAATAACCGCATGATTCTATGAGAAAATGTTTGCAAGATACTGCAATTATACTTATAACTTAAGATTTTAGCCTGCTCAGTGGCTCTTGTGGTTAGAGTGTCTGCCCTGAGATCGGTAGGTCGTGAGTTCAAACCTCCTGCTTGGCATTCAGCATCAAGGGTTGGAATTGGGGGTTAAATCACCAAAATGATTCCCGAGTGTGGCCACCGCTGCTGCTCACTGCTCCCCTCACCTCCCAGGGGGTGGAACAAGGGGATGGGTTAAATGCAGAGAGTCATTTCACCACACCTCATGTGTGTGTGACTATCAGTGGTACTTTAACTTTAACTTTAAGATGTGCAAACCAATCAGTATCGGCCGATTCTTGTGATAAAGTTCATTATCGCCATTTCTAATTAATGTCTTTTAAAAAGGGTCATGTTGTGATTTGTTTTCTACATTCAAAACACTTCGTTGTGGTCTACCTAACATGTAATGGTGGTTCTTTGGTTAAAATGTTGCATGGATTATACTTTCTGACCGTCTCTTCAGGAAGCGTCTGATTTCCGTGCCTCCACTTCGACTGCGTCTTCCCCCTGCCATCGTTGTTGTAGTTTTTACCACTTCCATGTAGGTCTACTGACAGATATAAGTTTGAACTATACGCTACTTTGTATTAGAAACGGCAACAGCGGATAATGCATGTGCATGTACGAGCCAGTCTGCCCCACAACTCGAGGAAATAAAGGAACTTATTGACTACAAGCATTTTGGGTAAATCTCTACCATATATGGAGACATCCGGTGATGTTTGGCAAATTCCAAACGGCTCGTTCGGAGGAAGTATGAAGCAAACCACGATTGGTTTATAAATATCTCCGCAATGCCTCCATTGTTTGATTTAAAATTTTCAGGACTTATGCAGATCCCAAATACCCAAAAACAAGTACCGATAGCTAAGAAAAGTTTGTTTTGCATAATAGTGAACCTCTAATGTCGATCACAAACAACGATTACCTCTGGTCAATATCGTATTTATTTTTAGTCTCCCGCCTGACATGCTAATTATTTGTGATGAGTTAATAATCACCTCCATTACGACAAATAAACTGCATTTTTTTTATCAAGTATTATCTAAAAATGTTATACACCGAGAGCAGAACGGAAGCAGGCGTGCCTTAAGCTAAGATAACCGCTAAGCTAGCTTTAAACAGCACCAAAAATTAAGTGTTTAATAAAAGGATTAGATTTATACAGCGCCGCCCTAGGGTAGACTGACGGACGTGTTACTGCCAATTTGTGCCAACGTGTCTTGCCCAAATGTCACGTTGGGGTTCGTTCTCCAGGGATGCAGACGGAGCCCTCTGGACAAGGCATGCAGGTAGGAACATTATTTATTCCTCAAAATACCAAAGTCATACAAAAAAACGGAACACAAGGCGAAGGCACAACGTGCTGATTGCACTTGGAGCTAATGCTACTTGTTAGCATGGACTAGGGACTAGCAATACTCGGGTAACTGTGGCATGAAACAAACACGACTTACGTAGCAGGCTGCGTGAAGCAAACTATGACGCCAGGCCCACTGACCGGCAAAGGCAGGCTTAAATAATGCCTCTGATTAGTGCTCGGGAAGCAGGTGAGCGGGCGAACACTAATCAGAGACAGGTGGAAATAATAAGTAACCATGGTAACCAAAACAAACAAGGGTGCACCAAAACAGGAACTACTGGAGTCCAAAACTAACAGAACATAACAAAACATGATCCGGACCACGGATCATGACACCAAGGGCACGACAGTCGTGACTAGGATGGCGAAAACTGGAATCGAATCTGAAACCCTCAAGTTGCTGGCGTGGCCGCTCTACCATCTGGGCCACGCCGTCCCCATGCCACCTAGTATGCATTAGATCAGTGGTTCTCAAATGGGGGTACGCGTACCCCTGGGGGTACTTGAAGGTATGCCAAGGGGTACGTGAGATTTTTTTTAAATATTCTAAAAATAGCAACAATTCAAAAATCCTTTAATAAATATATTTATTGAATAATACTTCAACAAAATATGAATGTAAGTTCATAAACTGAACATCAAATCAAGTAGGCTATTCCATTCATTACAATGCAACAATGCAATATTCAGTGTTGACAGCTAGATTTTTTGTGGACATGTTCCATAAATATTGATGTTAAAGATTTATTTTTTTGTGAAGAAATGTTTAGAATTAAGTTCATGAATCCAGATGGATCTCTATTACAATCCCCAAAGAGGCCTCTTTAAGTTGATGATTACTTCTATGTGTAGAAATCTTTATTTATAATTGAATCATTTGTTTATTTTTCACCAAGTTTTTAGTTATTTTTATATCTTCTATTCCAAATAGTTCGAGAAAGACCACTAAGGTTTGGAATTGGGGGTTAAATCACCAAAATGATTCCCGGGCGCGGCCACCGATGCTGCTCACTACTCCCCTCACCTCCCAGGGAGTGATCAAGGGTGATAGGTCAAATGCAGAGAATAATTTCGCCACACCTAGTGTGTGTGTGACAATCATTGGCACTTTAACTTAACTTTAACTTAACAAATGAGCAATATTTTGCACTGTTATACAATTTAATAAATCAGAAACTGATGACATAGTGCTGTATTTTACTTCTTTATCCCTTTTTTTCAACCAAAAATACTTTGTTCTGATCAATCAATCAATCAATGTTTATTTATATAGCCCTAAATCACAAGTGTCTCAAAGGGTTGCACAAGCCACAACGACATCCTCGGTACAGAGCCCACATAAGGGCAAGGAAAAACTCACCCCAGTGGGACGTCGATGTGAATGATTAGGGGGTACTTGAATTAAAAAAAATGTTCACAGGGGGTACATCACTGAAAAAAGGTTGAGAACCACTGCATTAGATAGTGTAGATGGAAGCACAGCAGAAAGTAAGCAGACATAAACCGGAAATTAACCAAATAAGAGTAGAGAGAGGAAGTGTCAGCATTGTCACAGTCAGTTCATTACATGTAAGAGGACGGTGGATCGATCCATACCTTGGTGGTGTTGATACTAAGACTAGTATCAGTATATGATTGACACGAGTGGTTATTGATTAGTGATTTTTTTTTTGTCCATGTTTACAAATTCAGAGAATAAATCCCTGGACACAGGAGGACTTTGAGGGCAAAAACTAAAGTATAGCACTTTGAGATTTGTTGTACGGATATAAAGTGCCATACAAATAAAATATATTCTTGTTATTATTGTATGAGTATTATTATATTTTGCTTTTTTTAGTTTTTGTGTGCTATTGACTTTGTTTTGCTCAATTGTATGTAATAAACGAGAATAAGGAACTTTGTTAAACTGTCAATAGCACTCACCATAAATACATTGAAAAATGTGCAAACTTTACATCAATATTAGTATTTTCACTCATGGATCATCGAATTATGACCAATACTGGTTTCATTTGTACCTGTTTAGTGAACAATGTCACAATGCTTTCACATTGCATGTCATAGTGAAAAAAGTTTTTAAAATATCAATTGTACTTTAGTTTGACATGTTTCATTTATTATTCCATATTCTGTTACTGTTTTATGTCATATTTTTGGCCGCCATGTAAGACTTTGTTGTCTGTACAGTTGTGGTCAAAAGTTGACATACACTTGTAAAGAACATAATGTCATGGCTGTCTTGAGTTTCCAATCATTTCTACAACTCTTATTTTTTTGTGATAGAGTGATTGGAGCACATACTTGTTGTTCACAAAAAACATTCATGAAGTTTGGTTCTTTTATGAATTTATTATGGGTCTACTGAAAATGTGACCAAATCTATTGGGTCAAAAGTATACATACAGCAATGTTAATATTTGGTTACATGTCCCTTGGCAAGTTTCACTGCAATAAGGTGCTTTTGGTAGCCATCCACAAGCTTCTGGCAAGCTTCTGATTGAATTTTTGACCACTCTTCTTGACAAAATTGGTGCATTTCAGCTAAATTTGTTGGTTTTCTGACATGGACCTGTTTCTTCAGCATTGTCCACACGTTTAAGTCAGGACCTTGAAAGGCCATTCAAAAATCTTAATTCTAGCCTGATTTAGCCATTCCTTTACCACTTTTGACGTGGGTTTGGCGTCATTGTCCTGTTGGAACACCCAACTGCGCCCAAGACCCAACCTCCGGGCTGATGATTTTAGGTTGTCCTGAAGAATTTGGAGGTAATGCTCCTTTTTCATTGTCCCATTTACTCTCTGTAAAGCAGTGGTCCCCAACCATTTTGTACCCACGGACCGGTCAACGCTTGAAAATTTGTCCCACGGACCGGGGGGGGTTGTTTATTGTTTTTTTTTGTCATAAAAAAATACAATCATGTGTGCTTACGGACTGTATCCCTGTAGACTGTATTGATTTATATTGATGTATAACAGGGGTCGGGAACCTTTTTGGCTGAGAGAGCCATGAAAGCCAAATATTTTAAAATGTATTTCCGTGAGAGCCATATAATATTTTTTAACACTGAATACAACTAAATGCGTGCATTTTTAAGTAAGACCAACATTTTTTGAGTATAATAAGTCTCTTATTCTTTTTAATAACATTGTTATTCTGAAGCTAACCAATAATAAATAAAGTACTTCTTACCATTAATGCGACTTCTTGAACATGTGCGGTAGAAAACAGATGGATGGATTAAAATGCATGAGAATGTTTTATATTTTGAACGTTATTTTTAACACTGTTATTACCAGCGGAATTATTCATTACTTATCGTGTTAAGCAATGTCAGATCAGATTTATCTGAGAGCCAGATGCAGTCATCAAAAGAGCCACATCTGGCTCGAGAGCCATAGGTTCCCTACCCCTGATATATAATGTAGGAACCAGAAATATTAATAACAGAAAGAAACAACCCTTTTGTGCGAATGAGTGTAAATGGGAGAGGGAGGTTTTTTGGGTTGGTGCACTAATTGTATCTTATTTTTTTATGTTGATTTAATACAAAAAAATAAAAAATAAATTAATTTTTTAAATTTTTTTTTAATTTTTTTTTTTTTTTCTTGTGCAGCCCGGTACCAATCGATCCACAGACCGGTACCGGGCCGCGGCCCAGTGGTTGGGAACCACTGCTGTAAAGCACCAATTCCATTGGCAGCAAAACAGGCCCACAGCATAATTGTTGTAGAAATTATTGGAAACTCAAGACAGCCATGACATTATGTTCTTTACAAGTGTATGTAAACTTTTGACCACGACTGTATATATGGATGGCATATATATTGTTGGGTGCATTGCATGGTAATAATGGAGTCATAAAGCTGCTAACCTTTATCTGTGTCACTCACGTTATGATTTAAAGAGAATAATCATCCTTGACACACTTGTGTTTTTTATTTGTCCGGGTGGTCTAA
This sequence comes from Nerophis lumbriciformis, assembly GCF_033978685.3. Lineage (NCBI taxonomy): Eukaryota > Metazoa > Chordata > Actinopteri > Syngnathiformes > Syngnathidae > Nerophis > Nerophis lumbriciformis. The sequence continues at coordinate 26,531,853 of NC_084558.2, read as the reverse complement.
GCAGCTGACTGTTTATATTTTTATATATATATATATATATATATATATATATATATATATATATATATATATATATATATATGTATGTGTGTGTATAATGGTGTGGTCACGCCGCGTTGATTTTCATGTCAGACAGCAGCGTTCTTTTCTCCACTCAATTACTTTCCGTGCCCCTTGGGGTGTGGGGGGTGGGGGTTGTCATGGGCCATGAGTGGCTGTTTGACAAGATCGCTGGTTCTATTCCCAGACTACCACGCAGGGAAAGATATTGAACTCCCACTTGCTCCTAATGCCCAGCCATAATAGTTAATGTCTCCACTGTCCGTTGCCTCCCTGTGATTTCTCGGCCATAACTGCTTGCAAGTCTTTTCCTTCCGCTTCCGCACTAAAGCGCTTTAATTGCTCCTTTACCCACAACTTGACAACACGATTTTTCACAATAACAATAAGGTTAAGTCGGTGAAAAAGAGCCCATACACAAAAATCCCCGCTCCGCTTCATTTTTCAGGACGGAGCGGTGTCACCAGAGACTTTAGAAAAGCGCTGATTTAGATCCTACTGTGTAGAAAAAGCCGAGCCATTTATAAAACGTGGATGTAATCCACATAGGAGAACAACCGTTGGGAAAGTTTAATTAGCGTAGAGAAGCCGACTTTTTGTTGACCATGTTCAGACACCCCATGGAGTTCTAATTTTTGACTGTAAATGTAAAGTATTAATCCTATGAGTTGCGGTCAAAATGCTTTGTAAGACATTTAAAATACAGCAATCTTTAATGTTGTATCATCATTGGACAAAGAATCACATACTTATGAACAGTTTAAACTTCGACTTTGGTGCCTTCTGAAACATAAGGAGTGGTAATGTGTCCCTTGATGCCTTTGTAGGCCCTTTCCACCGCAGAAACGTTCCTATTTACTAAACACAGGGGGGATTGAATAAAGATCCCCCTGTGTTTCCACCAAAAACTACCCAGGTAGATTTTGTTTTTCAGGAACCTTTCAGAGTTCTTCCTAGCGAGGTGGGACTTTTCCCAGCTGTCGAACGCTGATTGGTTGAACACAGTTGGGGGTGTTCTTAGAACTTCTCTTTCATTGGAATATATGCGGCGACTTGTTTATTTCTTATTTACAACAAACTTGACGACGGAGAGAAAGAAGAATGAAAGGAGCTTTCGAAATGCAGGAACTTTTGTCAGGCATCTTTGTGCTGAAGAACACTGATCAGTGGAACTATCTTGCAGTGTTTTTACTCAGCCGCAGTCTTTAAAGGCCTACTGAAATGTGCTTTTCTTATTTAAACGGGGATAGCAGGTCTATTCTATGTGTCATACTTGATCATTTCGCGATATTGCCATATTTTTGCTGAAAGGATTTAGTAGAGAACATTGACGATAAAGTTCGCAACTTTTGGTCGCTGATAAAAAAGCCTTGCCTGTACCGGAAGTAGCAGACGAGTAGCGTGACGTCACAGGTTGTGGAGCTCCTCACATCTGCACATTGTTTACAATCATGGCCACCAGCAGCGAGAGCGATCCGGACCGAGAAAGCGACAATTTCCCCATTAATTTGAGCGAGGATGAAAGATTTGTGAATGAGGAAAGTGAGAGTGAAGGACTAGAGGGCAGTGGGAGCGATTCAGATAGGGAAGATGCTGTGAGAGGCGGGTGGGACCTGATATTCAGCTGGGAATGACTAAAACAGTAAATAAACACAAGACATATATATACTCTATTAGCCACAACGCAACCAGGCTTATATTTAATATGCCACAAATTAATCCCGCATAACAAACACCTCTCCCCTCCCGTCCATATAACCCGCCAATACAACTCAAACACCTGCACAACACACTCAATCCCACAGCCCAAAGTACCGTTCACCTCCCCAAAGTTCATACAGCACATATATTTCCCCAAAGTCCCCAAAGTTACGTACGTGACATGCACATAGCGGCTCGCACGTACGGGCAAGCAATCAAATGTTTGGAAGCGTACTCACGATACCGTGTCTGCGTATCCAACTCAAAGTCCTCCTGGTAAGAGTCTCTGTTGTCCCAGTTCTCCACAGGCCAATGGTAAAGCTTGACTGTGATCTTTCGGGAATGTAAACAATGAAACACCGGCTGTGTTTGTGTTGCTGCAGTCGGCCGCAATACACCGCTTCCCACCTACAGCTTTCTTCTTTGCTGTCTCCATTGTTCATTGAACAAATTGCAAAAGATTCACCAACACAGATGTCCAGAATACTGTGGAATTTTGCGATGAAAACAGACGACTTAATAGCTAGCCACCATGCTGTCCCAAAATGTCCTCTACAATCCGCGACGTCACGCGCTGACGTCATCATACCGAGACGTTTTCAGCAGGATATTTTGCACGAAATTTTAAATTGCACTTTAGTAAGCTAACCCGGCCGTATTGGCATGTGTTGCAATGTTAAGATTTCATCATTGATGTATAAACTATCAGACTGCGTGGTCGGTAGTAGTGGGTTTCAGTAGGCCTTTGAACTTTATCCCTTTCATTGTTGTTTGTTAGTTTTTACAAACTTCATTTCGTTACGCGAATCTATGAGAAGTGGACGGACTCTTTTAAAGGTATTTACAGAGGAGTATGAAGCCAGACTCGAAACGGCGACCTCATCTGCTTACTACTCTGACTTTGTTGGATAAACGTGAAAAAAAGAGGCGGTGCATGAGTGGAACGAAGGTAAATAACATCAAATGTTAACTATTTACTTTATTACATGTTGTAAAAGTAGTCAGTGACACTCCATTTGTGTAGTTATTAGCCCAGGGGTGTCAAATTCATTTTAGATCAGGGGCCACATGGAGAAAAATCTACTCCCAAGTGGGCCGGACTGGTAAAATCACGGCACGATAACTTAAAAATAAAGACAACTTCAGATTGTTTTCTTTGTTTAAAAATAGAACAAGCACTTTCTGAAAATGTACAAATCATAACGATGTTGGGTTGTTGTTTTTTACACTTAAATGTTGCAGTTAATAGTATTCTACCTTTATTTGTTGTTATTTATACTTTCTGAATAAATTATCTGATAATGTTAATCAGTCAACTCATTGGTGTTCATTTTCAATCTATCAAGATAAAAACAATGATATCAAAATCAAATTACAGGATGTTATTTATGACTGGTGCACTAACATTATGTGGTTTATATATTTTTTTACATATGTAGCATAATCTACAAAGATACAAATAATTGCTATTGCGACATCTACTGGACACATTTAAAACAGCAGTTTCTTTCATTCAAAAATGTCGGCTCATTTTTATACTTAGCAAACTCATCCGGCCCGCGGGACGTACGTTTGACACCCCTGTATTAGCCTCAATGTGAGTCAACAGAATGCTAATGCTAACAAGCAAAACTAAAGTGTTCTTGTTGTCGGTGTGAGATAAAAACTGACATTTATTATTTCTGTAGTGTTTTTTACAGTTGAAATGAACCACAAGTTTTGTAAATGATTGCTTTGTATTTCAATTACTTACTTTTTAGTATAAGAACTGTGACCTAATATTGTCTGTTTATTTACATGGTATCAGTGTAGAATTTAAGTAAACCACTACTCCATACGTCATCAGCCTGATTGGTATAAACTACCCTCAACTGTGAAATGCGGTGGAAACACAAACCATGGGACCTATTACCTCCCTGCTTGGCACTCAGCATCAAGGGTTGGAATTGGGGGTTAAATCACCAAAAATTATTCCCGGGCGTGGCCACCGCTGCTGCTCACTGCTCCCTTCACCTCCCAGTGGGTGATCAAGGATGATGGGTCAAATGCAGAGAATAATTTAGCCACACCTAGTGTGTGTGTGACAATCATTGGTACTTTAACTTTAACCACACACTTCTACCTATAGATCCAGGAGGCTCCAGGAACCAAAAATTCAAGTGGAAAAGGACCTTTTGTGTGTCACTTTAAGAAAAAAACATGTAACTGATAAAACTGCTGTCATTTGAATGTGAAGCGCCAAACTGGTTTTATTAGAAAGCACTATATTCCAATATTTTCCAGTGACAGCTCGTATTGTAAGAAGAGTGGCGTGTTCCGTTTTTTTGTCGCTGAGGGTGGGATAATTTTGACTGTATAGTGCCAAAACTTTATTTTTCCGTCTACTATTTGGCTCACTGACTAGAACTGCGTGTTACATATCCCATTCTGCAAAAAAAAAAAACTGTTATATTTTCAAACTATAAAATGCAATTTTAGTTGAAACTTAGTTGAAAGGCTGCTTCCCCCGCATCCCGATCTCGGTCAGATAAGCGGAAGAAAATGGATGGATCTATAGATAGTTTAAATTCTGTGTGAATACTTATAAGTCAAAGCTGAACTGAAAAGCTAACACCATGCTATCCAGATAGTGTCGAGTAACTGAAAATATGACTCAACAACTACACAAATATATGACTCTGAGATTTATACCTGCAAAAATAGTTTAACATTCTAGCATGCAAACAAATGCCGTGTGTCAGTACCCAAATATATGACTCTGAGATTTACACCGACAAAAATAGCTAGAAAGCTAACATGCCAACAGCATCTGTCAAGTACCAAAATATATGACTCTGAGATTTATACGGTAAAAATTACTATAAAAGCTAGCATGCCAACAGTTAACATACTTCAAGTACCATTACCGTATTTTTCAGAGTATAAGTCGCACCGTAATATAGGGTCGCACCTGCCCAAAATGCATAATAAAAAATGAAAAAAACTTATATGTCGCACTGGAGCCCGGCCAAACTATGAAAAAAACTGTGACTTATAGTCCGAAAAATACGGTATGTATAACATTGAGGTTTATACCCGTTAAAAAAGTATGCTAGCAGTTACCATGCGTAAATTAACAAAATATGACTCAGATTTATACCCGCAAAAATAGCTAAAAAAAAAGTTAGCATGCTAACAGTTACAATGCATCTTGAACCAAAATATGACTGAGATACCCCAAAAAATAGCTGAAAAAGCTTGCATGCTAACAGTTAGCATGCATCAAGTAACAAAATATGACTATATTTTGCAAGAGTTATACATGCAAAAATACCTATAAATAACAATACAAGCTAGCATGCGAACAGTTAGTTTAAGTACAATAAAAACGGGTCAATTACGATAAAAAAGGGTATCATCTTTCTTTAATTTGCCACAGTTGCTTTGTCTTATATTTGGGTCAACACGGCAATTAGCCAATGTTTTAAACACAAATCAACAAAACGCTAAAGAATTAACTCTGATTGTTTTAATCAATCAATCAATGTTTATTTATATAGCCCTAAATCACACGTGTCTCAAAGGGCTGCACAGGCCACAACGACATCCTCGGTACAGAGCCCACATAAGGGCAAGGAAAACTCACCCCAGTGGGACATCGATGTGAATGACTATGAGGAACCTTGGAGAGGACCGCATATGTGGGTAACCCCCCCCTCTAGGGGAGACCCCCCCTCCACAAGGGAGAGGGGGACAGAGCAGAAAAGAAAAGAAACAGCAGATCAACTGGTCTAAACAGGGGGTCTATTTAAAGGCTAGAGTATACAAATGAGTTTTAAGATGGGACTTAAATGCTTCCACTGAGGTAGCATCTCTAACTGTTACCGGGAGGGCATTCTAGAGTACTGGAGCCCGAATAGTACTGAGAGGCAGTGTCCACTGCAGTGGACATTTGGTCTTTTACAAAAAAGTTATGCAGAACACAAATGTCCACTGCAGTGGACACTGGCTGTCAGGAGGATAAACTCTACCACTCTGAATGCTAACCAACCCAACAGAACCAACCGCACTAATCTCATGTTCCTCCAAACTAAGTGATCCATGCCTTTCCCTTTAAGAATGATTTTAGTTGAAGGGTAAATAAATGACTATCATTGATTTAAGGAAGCAGCCTCTTCTAGTTCAATCACTTTGTGCAGCACCAGTGGGATAAGCCTCATCGTTGACATCACTCCCTTTGCTCGTTCTCATTGTGAACTCTTGATTGCCTTTCAAAAGTTATTTTGCTCTGAAATATTGTACTTTTACTTTTGTGACACTCTCAGCCTTCCTTTACTGGCCTCGTCGCCACTCCACTTAGCCATTGCCTACACAGAATGCCTTTCAGCGTTCCCCAGACAGTAGGGGAGACCCTGAACTCCTTTTCAGCAGAGACTTTCCACGTGTGGGAGGCGAGATCATGAGTCGGCCCCTGAAAGCTTTCTCCTGGCAGTCAATCTTCCACAAAGCAGCGTGAGACGTCGCTGGTGTCAGAAGGCTGCTTGAGTTTCCACGCAGAATATCTTTTTTAAATCGGTATGATCTTGAGTTTAATGGATGAGAAAATATGAGTGTAAATATTATAAATCAGTTATTGTAGAGTCTGCCCTGAAATAACTGAAATCAAAGCAAGAGAACATAGCCCAAATCAAGGTTGACCCTACTTTTTTCCTTACTACTATTTGATTTTATTTACCCTCCTTGGCGGTGCCAAATGTACATTATGCTCATTTTACTGTACTGCTCTATGTACAGTAGTACATCAACTTACAAACTTAATTAGTTCTTTGACAAAGCTCTTAACTCAAATCACTTGTATCAACATCTCGGGTTGAAATGAGTTGAAATCAATGCGTGGCCCATTTGAAGCAACACAATTAGAACACGTAGCATGCCTTTTAAAAGGAAAAACAAACTTTTACATAAGATTTGTTGTTTAAAAACAATCAGGTGAAGCACATTTCTCCATAAGAAACAATGTACATATGAATAACGGGTTGCAGCCTCAACAAAAGTCCATATTTTAGTAAAGATTTGTACACTTTGAACACAATATAAAGTGCTATACCAGGGGTGTCAAACTCATTTTAGCTTAAGGGCCGCATGGAGGAAAATCTATTCCCACGCGGGCCCGACTGGTAAAATCATGGCATGATAACTTAGAAATAAAGAGAACTTCAAATTATTTTCTTTGTCTCACTTTGGCCAAAAATAGAACGTGTACTTTCTGAAAATGTACATACTACAAATAATCCTATCGGCAAAACACTGAAAATTCTGAGGAAAAAATTGGTGCAGTTTCAAAAACACCATGAAGAACATAATGAACTTAGACTTTGTCTCAGTGTTTTTACAAAGCCATTAAACTTTAAGCACTTCCTGTTTAGCATTCTAACGTTGGCAGTTTATTAAAAATGTTTGGAAAAACAACCGACTGTTTCCGCGAACCGCCGCATTGGTGAAATCCGCATACTGCCACAACACATTCATTTATCTTCATTCAAATATTACAATTATAATTAAACATGGTGTCAGTTATCAAAACGACAACCATAGCATTGTGATGTGGCTTTTTTTAACAGAGCCTGCCGGGACTTAAGACCTCGTTTTTAATTATTCTACCTTCCGTAGCCTTTGTTCCGTTTCCATATTCTTGTCTCTGTGTTTCTTAGACGTCTCATAGTGCCTTCTTAGATTATGTTCTTTCATTATAGCCACACTTTCTCCACACAGCTTTGCCTTTTACCTCCGTGAACATGAACTCTGCCTCCCACCTGGCTTGAAACCCCCTGTTCTCACCGTCCACCCTCCGTTTAGCCATTATTGGGGAGGGGGGTTGCTGAAAGTTGACATCTGCCCTGAATGTTGATGAATAATGAAGCCGAGGCCCACTTGCGGCGCTGCAGTGAGTTGGCGGGCTACCGTTGCATTGTGGGGAATTGAGTATTGGTGCATGCAAAACAGCAGCAGGCGGCTGTGGCCTGCGGGCCGGTTCTAATACTAATCAAATATCATCCTGGGTGCCATAGATAATTCATTAAGTTAAGGCGGCCTTGACTTTGACACCCATGTGCTATATATACAGTGCTGTATATCAAACAAACATAACAAGGTGGTGATAGATCAACTTTCTATTTACGAACAAGCATAACAATTAGCCAAGAGAACACTTGTATCAGAAAATACTTGTAAAAAGGTGTACTCATCATCATACATACCATTGTACGTTTGTTGATCAGTTTTAATGCTAGTTGTATTAAATATTTTTTTTATCATGCATATTTTTAAGCAGGCGAACATGTTTGAGAGGGACAGTTTTGGGGGCCTTTAATTAGTTGTTTTTTTTATATAAACTCTCATTGTTCCATTATAACCACGCTTCAAAATTACAGTGAATTATATTTATATAGCACTTTTTCTCTAGTGACTCAAAGCGCTTTACATCGAGAAACCCATTATCTACATTAAAGCTACATTTACACCAATGTGGGTGACACTGGGAGCAAGGTGGGCGTTTTCCCCAGGTTGTCATGACAAAAAAGGCACAAAAACTTATTAAATAAAATATTTGATGGAGTGAAAGTGAACACTTTTATGAGAGGACACCAATTCTGGACGTAAGGGTCAAAAGCGTAACTTCATATTGAAGTGTCCTCAAGACTTAAGTTAAAAAATAACTCCAACCTGAGATTCACCTACTGTTTTTGTTCCAAAAAGTCACACAAAAACTTAATCGTAGAAAAACCAAAGCAATTTTACCTCTAAGAAATAATATATTTCCAAATAATTTGTTCCAGACACCTGCAAATATATAACAACAATGACATTTTGTAGAAAATAAATACAGTTTATCATGCTGAAAACTGGTACGTTCTGTGTTGTGTTGTTGGCGTGACCCCAGGATGCATAGACAAGAGGCAAAGTGCAGGTAAAAAGCCTTTTTATTGTGGAAAGCACCAGAAAAACAGTGCAACAGGGAAGTGCACCAAAAGGAACCAGACACAGGAAGCATAGGGAAATGACGTGGTTCAAAGCAAAATGATTCACCGTCCTGAGGACATGGCTGGCATAAAAAGCACCCTGTCTGCCAATCAGGAAGAGTTTAGTTTAGTTTATTAAGATCCCCATTAGTCTACACCACAGTGGAGACTATTTTTCCTGGGGTCCAGAGTGCTCAGACAAGAGAAGTGTTGGAGGCAAACAGGAAGTGGAAACGAAGAGTAAGAGCAAGGAACAGGAGATAATAAAGAAACTAAGAAAACTAATGAAGTCCAAACTTTCATGTGAAATCATGACAGAAAAAAATGTGAAATAAATATAAATGACGAATGAAATTAAAAAATGAACATTCAACATAGTAAACTGACTAGTTTGTTCCACGCAATCGAGACAAAATACAAAAAACTGCAACAATTTTGGCCCTCAAAAAGTCAATCATACCACAAGTGTGACTGTACTTGGACATGGTCATGGGGAAGATTAACAAAATACCATTTGAGCCACGTAGCCCCTCATATCCTCCTTAGAACCAGTGTCCTCTGCAATGGACATTTGTTTTTGGTCTATTTCTTTTGTCTGAGTTACACATTTTGGGAAATAACAATAGCCTTGCAATGCAAAACCCAAACATCCACGGCAGACGATGAAGTGAAGTGAATTATATTTATATAGCGCTTTTCCCTAGTGACTCAAAGCACTTTTACATAGTGAAACCCAATGTCTAAGTTACATTTGAACCAGTGTGGGTGGCACTGGGAGCAGGGGGGGGGGGGTAAAGTGTCTTGCCCAAGGACACAACGGCAGGGACTAGGATGGCGGAAGTGGGGATCGAACATGGAACCCTCAAGTTGCTGGCACGGCCACTCTACCAACCGACCTATACCGCCCCAATGATGCTGGTTCTCATCATGATATACTTCTCTTAAAAACTGTAAATGCTACATTATATACAGTACATACTTACAGCATGTATATAAAACATTGGCTTTATAGTCCGAATAGATCGTATCCCCATTACTTGCATAGTTAGCCACCCCTTACTATCATGTTTTTACTATTTAGAATGCACAGGAAAGAGAATCACGTGTGTTCTTGTCTCACATAAGGATTTTGGATGAGAAATACAATTCCAATAAAAGTGTTGTTCCTTTTTAATAAGTAAAGCTCAGATTGGAGCTCTTACATTAAAATAAACAAATTGATTGATTTAAATTTGGGGAATTGTATTTTTATTTTATTTTTTGTGATTCTATACAAAATGATCACTTTCCACAAGGGAACAAAACGGTTCCTGGAACACAAATGCAGATGGATTGTGGTACCTCTGTGGCAGCTTGCAGGAAAGCCCCAGCATGTACCTGGACTGGTATCTTTGCACGGAGCAGTGCTAATATGTAGCGATCCCTTGGCTAAGCCCTTTATCGCAGTAATTAGCGGAATGTCTCTTAACGGCCGGAGGAGAAAGAGGCTTTAGAAGCGGCCGGGGCATGAGAAGCTGGGATGAGTGACGGGCTGACATAAAGACCTGGGATTTGTTTTACTGGAGTATTACAGTAGTCATTAGTCAGGTGTCATCTTGTCTTTCAATGTGGAGCTTGCTAGCTTTTTGGGTAAACACTCAACCCTTTTATAGAACATGGATCATTCCGGAAAGATGTGAGGATTGTCTTATCTTGAGTGGACCGCACGCATGGACCACCAGGGATGAACAGGGTTGGTTGTCACACCAATATCTAGTTGCTACAGAGGGCACTCTCTCAATTTGAGGTAGGAACATTTACATAATTGGGATCACAGCTCATCTACATAGTCTTCTCAGGAGTAAAACTGCCTAACCTGAGGTGACAGGACGTCTTGTACATGATGATGAAATATGAATAAAGGACGGAAACTACACCCGTATTATTTAGGGATGGCTACTGTTTACATTTTAACCGATAGGGTACCAATTGCCAGAACCTGGGAAGTATGACATTAAGTTACAATTACAGTTACAAGTCCAAAATGTTACATGGCAGTAGTGCATAGTAATGGTGTGGGTTTTTGTTCTCCCTTAAAAAGTGTTAATACGCCAAGTATTGTACTTATTACGCACCAGCTGTTTGATTGTAATGTGCATCTTAGTTGTAGTTTTCAATAACAAATCTGGAGGTGTTAAAATCAGGAGCATGTCAATAGCAAAGCCAATGTTTATTAGCATCAAGCTAGCGCATATTTGGAAAAGCAAAGCCTTATTGTACAAACCCAGTTTCCATATGAGTTGGGAAATTGTGTTAGTTGTAAATATAAACGGAATACAATGATTTGCAAATCCTTTTCAACCCATATTCAATTAAATGCACTACAAAGACAAGATATTTGATGTTCAAACTCATAAACGTTCTTTTTTTTTTGTAAATAATAATTAACTTAGAATTTCATGGCTGCAACACGTGCCAAAGTAGTTGGGAAAGGGCATGTTCACCACTGTGTTACATGGCCTTTCCTTTTAACAACACTCAGTAAACATTTGGGAACTGAGGAGACACATTTTTTAAGCTTCTCAGGTGGAATTATTTCCCATTCTTGCTTGATGTACAGCTTAAGTTGTTCAAAAGTCCGGGGGTCTCCGTTGTGGTATTTTAGGCTTCATAATGCGCCACACATTTTCAATGGGAGACAGGTCTGGACTGCAGGCAGGCCAGTCTAGTACCCGCACTATTTTACTATGAAGCCACGTTGATGTAACACGTGGCTTGGCATTGTCTTGCTGAAAAAAGCAGGGGCGTCCATGGTAACGTTGCTTGGATGGCAACATATGTTGCTCCAAAACCTGTATGTACCTTTCAGCATTAATGGCGCCTTCACAGATGTGTAAGTTACCCATGTCTTGGGCACTAATACACCACCATACCATCACAGATGCTGGCTTTTCAACTTTGCGCCTATAACAATCCGGATGGTTCTTTTCCTCTTTGGTCCGGAGGACACGACGTCCACAGTTTCCAAAAACAATTTGAAATGTGGACTCGTCAGACCACAGAACACTTTTCCACTTTGTATCAGTCCATCTTAGATGAGCTCAGGCCCAGCGAAGCCGACGGCGTTTCTGGGTGTTGTTGATAAACGGTTTTTGCCTTGCATAGGAGAGTTTTAACTTGCACTTACAGATGTAGCGACCAACTGTAGTTACTGACAGTGGGTTTCTGACGTGTTCCTGAGCCCATGAGGTAATATCCTTTACACACTGATGTCGCTTGTTGATGCAGTAGAGCCTGAGGGATTGAAGGTCACGGGCTTAGTTGCTTACGTGCATTGATTTGTCCAGATTCTCTGAACCCTTTGATGATATTACGGACCGTAGATGGTGAAATGCCTAAATTCCTTGCAATAGCTGGTTGAGAAAGGTTTTTCTTAAACTGTTCAACAATTTGGTCACGCATTTGTTGACAAAGTGGTGACCCTCGCCCCATCCTTGTTTGTGAATGACTGAGCATTTCATGGAAGCTGCTTTTATACCCAATCATGGCACCCACCTGTTCCATATTTGCCTGTTCACCCGTTGGATGTTCCAAATAAGTGTTTGATGAGCATTCCTCAACTTTATCAGTATTTATTGCCACCTTTCCCAACTTCTTTGTCACGTGTTGCTGGCATCAAATTCTAAAGTTAATGATTATTTGCAAAAAAAAAAAAAATGTTTATCAGTTTGAACAATAAATATGTTGTCTTTGGAGTGCATTCAACTGAATATGGGTTGAAAATGATTTGCAAATCATTGTATTCCGTTTATATTTACATCTAACACAATTTCCCAATTCATATGGAAACAGGGTTTGTATTTGGCCACTCATCCCAATGATGAGAATCAGGTGCGCTAATCACTTGGCCCGGTGTATAAAATCAAGCACTTAGGCATGGAGACTGTTTCTACAAACATTTGTGAAAGAATGGGCCGCGCTCAGTAATTTCCAGCGTGGAACTGTCATAGGATGCCACCTGTGCAACAAATCCAGTCGTGAAACTTCTAAATATTCCAAAGTCAACTTTATTATAAGAAAAGTGAAGAGTTTGGGAACAACAGCAAGTCAGCCACCAAGTGGTAGGCCACGTAAACTGACAGAGAGGGGTCAGCGGATGCTGAAGCGCATCGTGCAAAGACGTTCTGCACTGTCAGTTGCTACAGAGCTCCAAACTTCATGTGACCTTCCAATTAGCCCACGTACAGTACGCAGAGAGCTTCATGGAATGGGTTTCCATGGCCGAGCAGCTGCATCTAAATCATACATCACCAAGTCCAATGCAAAGTGTGGGATGCAGTGGTGTAAAGCCTGTCATCACTGGACTCTAGAGCAGTGGAGACTCCTTCTCTGGACTGATGAGTCACCCTTTTCCACCTGGCAATATGATGGACGAGTCTGGGTTTGGAGGTTGCCAGGAGAACGCTACATTTCGGACTGCATTTTGCCGAGTGTGAAATTTGGTAGAGGAGGAATTATGGTGTGGGGTTGTTTTTCAGGAGTTGGGCTTAGCCCCTTAGTTCCAGTGAAAGGAAATTTGAATGCTCCAGGATACCAAAACATTTTGGACAATTCCATGGGATGGCACTTCAAGTTTATATGTGAGTAAAGGCAGGTGGCCAAATACTTTTGGCAATATAGTGTATCTGAAGTCCAGTCAGGGTTTATTTTGAAGTGAAATTTATCAGCAAGCACATCAGTGGAGGTCTCCTTGATGTATGCATTGACCCGGGCCCTCATGTAACAAGCTTGAGTACACACAAGAACTTGCCATACGCTCTTTTTCACGGCAAGTATGAAATGTATCAGGACTGACGTTGACGTGGAATTGTGCGGTGCCTCATGGTAACTTCACAGCTGCAGTACCTACATGCTGTAGATACTTTAGCGACACACAGAGGTGATGATGGGTAACAGTTCTTATAAAAAGTGCCAACTTTTACTCTTCGGACTGATTGATGTGCCCCAGAAAGACATATAAGCAAACTTTTTTTTAAAAAGCCCTGGCATGTTTACATAAAAGATAATGCATTTTGTTGTACTGTAAATTACACAAATTATATTTAAATTGGGTGTAATCTGAATCACCCACACTTCTAAAGTTGTACGTATCATACCGTAGATGGTCGTTCGTCAGTTGTCCGTCACGGGCGGGCGGGACAGACATCTGGAATTACCGTATTTTTCGGAGTGCGCTCTGTTATATAAGCCGCACCCAGTAAATTATAGCGCAAAAAAACCAACCTTTTCATATATTAGTTAAAGTTAAAATTCCAATGATTGTCACACACACACACTAGGTGTGGTGAAATTTGTCCTCTGCATTTGACCCATCCCAAGTTCACCCCTGTGAGGTGAGGGGAGCAGTGAGCAACAGCGGTTGCCGCGCCTGGGAATCATTTTGGTGATTTAACCCCAAATTCCAACCCTTGATGCTGAGTGCCAAGCAGGGAGGTAATCGGTCCCATTTTTTTATAGTCTTTTGGTATGACTTGGCCGGGGTTTGAACTCGCAACCTCCTAGTCTCAGGGCGGACACTCTAACCACAAGGCGACTGAGCTGTTGAGCCGCACCAGAATATAAGCCACAGTTATATACAATACGAAATGAGTTATTTAGACATAAAATCAAATGTTTATTTACATACCGTATTTTCCGCACTATAAGGCGCACCTAAAAACCTCCAATTTTCTCAAAAGCTGACTGTGCGCCTTATAATCCGGTGCGCCTTATATATGGACCAATATTGAGCCACAACAAACCTAAACTTAATTTTCATAAAGTTTAGGTCTTGCAACTACGGTAAACAGCCGCCAACTTCTTTTTCCCCCGTAGAAGAAGTTCTTCTTCTACGGTAAGCAGCCGCCCCTGTAGAAAAAGAAGAAGCGTGCGGTGCATGCTGGGATATATGACTGCGCGAGGCGTGCCGTTTTGATTTCCATTTGTTTGTTTATGTAAAGACCCCAAAATGGCTTCTATTAAGAGACACGCTTACGACGCAGAGTTTAAACTTAAGACGATCAGTCACGCAGTAGAACACGGGAATAGAGCAGCAGTGACACTGACTCCATTAATGACGACTTCGACGACACGGAGCTGGGCATGTTGGATGCCGTAATCGCCCAACTGTTTAATTCGGACACTGAAGAAGAAGAATTCGAGCTTTACATGTTTATTTTGTGTGTTGTGTTGTGTGACATTAACGCTTGAGCAACGTTGAATTATTGATATATTGTTATTGCTCTGCACTATTTCGAGTGTTACTATATTGTGATTGCACTAACGTTTGATTTACCGTAACAGTATCACTGTTTTTTACGTGTTTATTGAATCAGGGAAAAATTCCCCTCCACTATGTGATATAAATGTTGCACTACATGTTATATACCTTGCTGTTGTTAAAAGATAAACAAAACACCACGTCACTGACTTTACCTCGGGGAAAATAATAAAACAGCTGTTTATTCATTTTGGAAGTGAACAGAGTTGTCAGAACGCTGGTTTGTAATCTATTAATAAAGTTTGACTGACCTATCTGACTGTTTTGTTGACATTCCCTTTAGCGCAGCTCCATCTAATGGATACATAGGTGCACCGTATAATCCGGTGCGCCTTATATATGAAAAAAGTTTTGAAATATGCCATTCATTGAAGGTGCACCTTATATTGCGGAAAATACGGTACCTTAATTGTTTCCAAACGGTGTATGCAGTAAAACGGCTGATCGAACAAAACAGAAATCATCGTCATGGACCCACTAGATTCAGATCTATATCTTCAGCTAAACAGATTCAATAACTCCATGGTGACGTCTCAGGGAATTTACTGGATCATTTGTGAAACTGAAACAATACAAAAAGAACGCAATTGTTAGTTGATAGTACTTACACAGACACTCATAAAAGTGTTAGCATATTAGCTATTGCTAACAGCGCTGGCTTGATTAGATTACCATAGCACGTACAAATATGCATGAAAACACTCACTGACATCACACATGGGACTGTTTTGTAAGTAAGAATTGTTTTAGTTATGTTGTAAAACTTACCATTGTTGCTTGGAGGGACGAATGAAGAAATCATTCAAGTAGAAATGCTATCGACAGCTAGAACTTTTGTAAGAAAATGAGTTGGTTACGCATTTTTTTTTTTTTTTTTTTTTTATTGACATCCAGCATCAGACATTCCTATCCATTGCATCATATTCACATAAATCATATATCTATTGTCTGCCCTAAATGTCAAAATATTTTTGTTTGTATCCCACCAATACCACCCCCCCCCCCCCAAAAAAGAAAGAAACAACAAAAAAACAAAGCAATATCTACAAATACATCAATTAAATAAACAAAGAAAAAAAAGAAAAATAAATAATACATTAATAGTAATAGTAATCAGAAATAAAATAAAATATAGACATATATAGGGAGTAATCCCTTTTTTTTTTTTTTTTTTTTTTTGCAATACAATAACTAATTCGAAAAATTAAAGTCAGGTTTATGGGGCGTGACATAGTTGACCCAATTTTCCCAGTATATATATATATATATATATATATATATATATGTATATATATATATATATATATATATCATACTGGTTACACATTTTAAGCCAATTCCTCAAGCTTCAATGCAATGTCTCCTGAAAGATGTTTTAAAAAGTGCTCTTTTCCCACTAAACAGCGTGACAACCAACCCCATTCCCGCGTTATTAGTTTTGGCACTCTTCAACTGTAAGGCTCAAGATTGCTCATCTTCCGGTTCCAGTGTTGTCATGACGCCACTGTTCCTCCTTGGCGGCGGTTGCAAAAACAGCAACCATCAGGAGCACATGGAGCTCGGGAGTTTGGCTCAAGGTGGTTTTGATGCAGTCCAACTAGTTACCGTCTATTTGCTCGACGGCCTCACTGCTCCGTGAGCTGACAGCATGACAGTTTAACTGCTCTCGCCTGTGACACCGCCGCCGCACGCTGACTCACAGCGCCACAGAAAAATGCATTTATTCACCCAGAAACCAGACAAGCCAGTGTTGTGTTTACCCTGGGGGGTGTTTTGTTTTGAAATTCTGGCCAGCCCAGATACAATTATTTTAATTATCCGGGAAATCATGGCCGTTTGGAGGTGAATGGCCGCCATGCGTCCTGGGCTTGGGACCCTGCGGGGTTTTTATCTCTGTGTCGGAATCAGGTCCTATTTAGTTGTGCAGAAGCTCAGTGTGTGCCCACAGAAGACAAAACAATATTTTAGCTACCCGCCTAAAAGACAAACAATGTTTTGTAAAATGTAACATCACATTGCTGTTAGTGTGTCTGTGTGAGAGGACGTACGTGTGTTTACTCAAACAGGCAGCTCTAATGCGCCGTCTCCAGTCCTGACAGCATTTATGCAAATTGTCCTAAGGGACGCACCGTCTCGCTCTCCCGCGCACACATACACACACACATCTAAACACACAACTTTGTTTTTACCATGAATGGAGCATCTGGGGGTGGGATGAATTCTCCCACCATTCAGCAAGAAAGAGATGACAAACAATGAGAAATACAAAGCTCACACGTTTTGTTCCAGGAGGGTTTTTCAACCTTCAGTATATGGTTGTACGGTATACCGGTATTAGTATAGTACCGCGATACTAATGAATAATTTTCAGTACGATACCATTTCTGAAACGTACCGGTCCCACACCCATCCATTTCTCAGATGATATAATTGTTGATGACTGAAGTGCTGATATCAACCAAACCTACCCCCCTCCACATCCCACCCCCCGGATTGTAAATAATGTAAATAATTCAATGCATATACTCTGATGATTAACTTGTGTGATGACTGTATTATGCTGATAGTATATATTTATACCATGAATTGATTAACGTGGACCCCGACTTAAACAAGTTGAAAAACTTATTCGGGTGTTACCATTTAGTGGTCAATTGTACGGAATATGTACCGTACTGTGCAATCTACTAATAAAAGCCTCAATAACGTCCATCCGCCGTCGGCAGTGTATTAGCTATTTCTAAATCACTAATCCTGGTCTCCATGGCGACAAATAAAGTATGTTTCTTACAAGTATCATCCCTGCAGAATGAGGGATAGCTAAACATGCTTCACTACACACCGTAGCTCACCGGCGTCAAAATGTAAGCAAACACCATTGGTGGATCTGCACCTGACATCCACTGTAATGATACCGAGATTTTTTGTTAAAATAAAGCCAATGATGCAATTTTTTTGTGGTCCCCTTTATTTAGAAAAGTACCGAAATAGTTTTAGTACCGGTACCAAAATATTGGTATCATTACTACTTCAGTATATCAATCAGTTTCTTCGATGAATCGAGTAATCGGATAAAACACATTTTAAGGCCTCAATGCGTATTTTTTCCCGCTTATCATAACGTTCATTCTTTTTTTTTGATAAATGCAGATAGTTGTGTGAATACTCCAAAGCATTCGCACATATTGTTTTTCAACTTATTCTTCTTCTTCACCAGATTTCGGCGCGCTCTACCTTCCACATTTTTCATCCCATTCAAACCGTTCCAACTTCAAACTGTTCAGCCTATTCGGGAATCGCGGGCTTTCCTTTGAGAAATTCCAAAAATTCCCAGATTTCCCAGAATTCTACGTTTTCCGGGACATTTTTCCCATTCAAAATGAATTGGCCATTTTTCAAACTTTTCACCATTTCCACATTTTTCAACCGATTCAAACCTTTCGACCTTCAACACATTCCACCATCCTGGACATTTAAACTACCTTTTTTCCAAGTTCAAAAAAATTCTAGGATTTTCCAGGATTCCTGGTTTTCTAAAGCCCTATTTCCACCCTTTTTTCTGGCAACTACTCCTCCCACATTTGTCGACCCATTTCAACCGTTTCACCGGCAAAACATTCCTCTTAATCAGAACAACAAACTAAGTTGTTTTTTGAACTGGAAAAAATCCCGGTTTCCCCGAAATTCCAGGAATTCCGTAATACCATTTCTCAATTCAACATGTTACTACTTCAACATTTCTCCACAGGTTTGAAAAATTCCAACACCAACCATTTCAGCTCATTCAGACCATTCACGTTTTTTTTTTTTATACCATTTTCAAAAAAATTCTTGCTTTTCTCGAATTTCCCTATTTTTGTTTTAGAAATTCCCATTGAAATCAATTGGACATTCTTCAAAGTTCCACAACTCCCACATTTCTCCTCTGATTCAAACTGTTCCAACTTCAAAATATTCACCCTGTTTGGGAATTGTTTGCTCTACTTCAAGAATTAAAAAAAAATTCCAGGATATAATTTTAACTTCAGCACTGGAGCATTCACACACAATTCCTTCAAGAATTGCCTCATCTAGTCAACATTGAAATTGCACTTTTAAATACATGTGTGCATGCATATATATATATATATATATATATATATATATATATATATATATATATATATATATATATATATATATATATATAGGAGCGCATCAAGACATTTGTTGAGCACTGTACGACGATCAGAAATGGAAAAATTCAACATCGACTACTCCACGAAGAACATTCCCATACCCGCGCAGAATGACTACAAGCTAAGGCTCATAGAAAAGACGGAACACTTCCTAAGAAGGATGCGGTGGAAAGCACATTTTTTCCTCCACCCTGAAACAAAAGAAACGCAAAAGAAAACGTACGGATTCAAATCTACCAAGAACCCACCCACAGTTGAGGAACTAAAGGATTTTGAGAACGACATGCTCAAAATGATACAATCAGTCAAATTCAAGCCAATCCGCAACCCACTCCTCACCAAGCTGAAAAATGACAAGGAGCGCATCAAGAAAGTAAACAACCTCATCATAGCTGCCGATAAAACCACAAACTTCTACAGAATGGACATACCAGAACATCACACCTTACTGGGCAGAAGCATCACCAAATCATACAAAAAAGCGCAACCCAACACCTTACAGAACATCCACCTGGAAAATAAAAGGATCGCGGCTGAACTGGACATTGAGGACAGGGTGGACGCCACAGCCAACAAGGAAGCCTTCATCACATTGAAGGACCACAAACCCAACTTCGCAAATAACCCAACATGCCGACTAATAAACCCAACTAAATCTGAAATAGGAAAAATCAGCAAAATAATCCTGGACAGAGTCAACACAAAAATCAAGGACAAAACACCACTCAACCAATGGAGAAATACAGCAGCAGTAATCAAATGGTTCAACAACATCCAAGACAAACAACAGCACAACTTTATCTCCTTTGATATCGAATAATTTTACCCTTCCATCACGCAAGACCTACTGACTCAAGCACTAGACTTCGCCTCAGACTATGACTCAATCACAGGCAACGAAAGAAACATCATCATCCACGCAAAAAACTCCATTCTCATCCACAACAGTACACCATGGCAAAAAAAGAACAATGCAACATTTGACGTCACTATGGGAAGTTTTGACGGAGCAGAAACGTGTGAACTCGTTGGGAGTTTCCTCCTCTCCCAGCTCGCTAGCCTCAATCTGAACCTTGGTATTTACCGTGATGACGGACTGGCAGTGTGTCGCGCCTCGCCAAGGAGCAGCGAGAATACCAAGAAGCGCATATGCCAAATTTTCAAAGAGAACGGCCTACGGATCACGATTGAAGCCAACAAGCAAACCGTCAACTTCCTTGACGTCACTTTCAACCTGAGAAATAACAGCTACCAACCATTCACGAAACCCAACACAACACTCCAATACGTGCACCATGACAGCAACCATCCACCCACCACCACGAAAAGAATACCTACCGGAATCAATAAAAGGCTATCGATGCTGTCATCTAGCAAAGCTGAATTTGACCAAGCAACCCCCCCGTACCAAAAAGCCCTTGATGAAAGCGGATACAATTTCACCCTCACCTATGAACCCACGCCAGGAAACCAGCCAAAAAAGAACAGAAAACGAAACGACATCATCTGGTACAACCCCCCATACAGCAAAAACGTCTCAACTAACATTGGACACAAATTCCTCAATCTGATTGACAAACACTTTCCCAAAGACAACACCCTAAGAAAAGTATTCAACAAGAACAACATTAAATTGAGCTACAGCTGCATGAACAATATACGACAAATCATCTCAAACCACAACAAAACAATTGCAAATGAGCCGTCGGCCCCCGGACAGAGCGGCTCCAAAACCAACAAAGGCTGTAACTGTCGAAAGAAACCTGATTGCCCTCTCAACGGGGGGTGCTTACAAACATCAGTTGTCTACCAATCTAAGGTAATACGCAAGGACATTAACACATCCGACACATATGTAGGATTAACCGAGGGAGAATTCAAAACCAGATGGAACAATCACAAGGCTTCTTTCAGGAACCAAAACCTGCGAAATACCACAGAACTCAGCAAACACATTTGGGACCTCAAAGACAATAATGTTGAATATTCAATAACATGGCAAATTCTTGCATCCAGCACACCTTACAATAGTGGTAATAAAAGATGCAACCTATGCTTGAAAGAGAAACTGTTTATTATTTACCGTCCAGACCTGTCATCCCTCAACAAACGCAGCGAAATTGTAACAGCATGCCGCCATAGACGGAAACACCTCCTAGGTAACACATGAGCCAATCACCACGCCCCTACGCCAGCCTGTACCCACCCACTCTGTGCCCTATATAAACCATGGTATGCGAATGCTCCCATTAAAATCTCCTGATGATTGAGGGTACCCCCCCTCATGAAACAGGCCTGTAGAGATGAAATAGTCTTGTGATTTTTTCCCCCCACACATACATATATATATATATATATATATATATATATATATATATATATATATATATATATATATATATATATATATATATATTTATATTTATATTTTAAATGCTGCTCCAAAAGGGTAAGGCACCCAAACACCTCTGCTCTCACGTGCGCTCTATTACAGCTGCTATGCGGAAACTATGTCTGCGTATTTAAATCTCTGGGAACTCCATGCTCTCCGTATTTCACCAATTGACAACATAAATTGATGTTTTTTGCTAATCGAAATAATCGTTTTAATCGATTAATCACTGCAGTTTGTAGTACAGTGGTCCCCCTATTCTGAAAAGTAGAAATGTATTTATTTAGAGATTTTTTTAAATATTACATGCATATTACAATTTAAGTCTTTCTAAGCCCTCCACACAACTTATACACACGCTTATAAACTCTCCTATGCTCTTAAAACACTTCAGGAACTGTAAAACCAAAGTCATTTTTAACATGAAAGCTTGAATGGCCACTCATCACAGTACAGTACTCAACGGTGTTTTAAAATGGGCGATCCACTGTGAGTGACGTAGTGAGCGAACCGCAAAGTGGCGAGGGAACAAAAAAAAAAAGAAACAAATACATTCCAGTGCTTGGAATTTCACGAATTACTCTTGGTATACCTCTGCAATACACCAATACAAGCATGTGCAACAGAAATTGTTTTATTATTTATAGAATTGCAGAATTTGTGAATGTTTGCTTTATTTTTAAGTTGAATTATTGACATTATGCAGCATGTAGCTTTCTACTTTTGTCTTTATTCGATTTGGTATTAATAAATCAGCTTTTTCTCGTCACGTTATGACATTTTGCTCCATTGTTTCCTTTTCTGCTGTTTGTTTATTTCAGTTCTATATTATTTCCAATAAAATGATTGTTTCCAATAAAAATGGGCCGATAAAAAATGAGCCGTGTGCCGCAAATGCCGTTTAATGCACACACTCCGGTGCTTGGCGATGTGCCCTGCCTCCCTTGATCTCTCTCTCTCTCTCTCTCTCTCTCTCTCTGTACTAAACCGAAAGCATGCCTATAAAAAGAATCTGAATATAAAAGCATGTACAAGTAACTTTTAATACTGGCAATTAACAACACTAAAATGTGTTGCAAAAAGTACCTTTGTATTCCGTTTTTGAGGGGGTCATATATTATTTCAGTTGTGTGTTGGGACGCAGAGACAGCAGGCGAAGTGCTGGTAGAAACCCTTTTGTTAAGGAAAACAGTGCAGCAAGGAAGTGCACAATAGGCAAACGGGCGTATGAAGCACAAAGAAAAAACAAAAGGACAGGGCTTGGTCGTAAAAGAAGCATCCTGTTTGGCAATGAGGGACAGGTGTGTCCTGATTGCCAATCAGGTACAAGTGACGTAGCCAGCGCTCAGACTAAACTACCATGGTTTATAATCATAATATATATATATATATATATATATATATATATATATATATATATTTATAATTGATATTTATTTATTTTAACATTTTTGCTAACATGTTCGAGGTGTTTTAATAAAAATACAAGCATAGATTCCCTTCTTTCATGAAGACAAGAATATAAGTTGGTGTATTACCTGATTCTGATGACTTGCATTGATTTTAAGCCGCATTGCCTGATGGATTGTACTGTGCGTCAACATAGGAGTATTATTATGGAGTGTGTATAAGGTAAGACATATTATCTGGTGTTTTGTTTCGCAATATTATGCAAAAGCAACTTTTCTTACCTTCTGGTACCTTTGTAGTCCATAAGCTTCTTCTTTTTCTCTATCTTCTTGTTATGCGACATTCATCCTCTGCTGTTGCCATTTCTAGTATAAAGTAGTGTAAAGTTCTTACTAGAGATGTCCGATAATATCGGACCGTCGATATTATCGGCCGATTAATGCTTCAAAATGTAATATCGGAAATTAACGGTATCGGTTTCAAAATTATCGGTATCGGTTTCAAATAGTACAATTTTTGACTTTTTAAAACGCTGCGGTGTACACGGACGTAGGGAGAAGTACAGAACGCCAATAAACCTTAAAGGCACTGCCTTTGTGTGCCGGCCCAATAACATAATATCTACGGCTTTTCACACACACAAGTGAATGCCATTCATACTTAGTCAACAGCCATACAGGTCACACTGAAGGTGGCCGTATAAACAACTTTAACACTGTTACAAATATGCGCCACACTGTGAACCCACACCAAACATAATGGACAAACACATTTCGGGAGAACATCCGCACCGTAACACAACATAAACACAACAGAACAAATACCCACAACCCCTTGCAGCACTAACTCTTCCGGGACGCTACAATATACCCCTCCTCCCCCGCTACCCTCTTCCCCCGCCCACATTTCAACCCCCCCCCAACGCCGCCCACCTCAACCTCCTCATGCTCTCTCAGGGAGAGCATGTCCCAAATTCCAAGCTTCTGTTTTGAGGCATGTTAAAAAAAATTATGCACTTTGTGACTTCAATAGTAAATATGGCAGTGCCATGTTGGCATTTTTTTCCATAACCTGAGTTGATTTATTTTGGAAAACCTTGTTACATTGTTTAATGCATCCAGCGGGGCATCACAACAAAATTAGGCATAATAATGTGTTAATTCCACGACTGTATATAACGATATCGGTAATTAAGAGTTGGACAATATCGGGATATCGGATATCGGCAAAAAAGCCATTATCGGACATCTCTAGTTCTTATATCTGTCAGTAAACTCACCATGAAAGCGCTAAAACATACCGGTGTAGTGAGTTTACATTTTTCACCCAAGGAACTTTAGTTATTAGAGAGTTCGGGTCGGACGGTTTTTCACAGGACACATTTCCTGCGTATGAGGAGATGCTGCTCCGTTATTGATTTAAGTAAAGTCTGAATGACATTAAAACAGTTAGCTTCATCTTTTGACACTTCTTCCACTCTCGTCCTTGCACGCTACACCGCTACAACAAAGATGACGGGGAGAATACGCTACCGAAGGTGAGCCACGTAAATAAGACCGCCCACAAAACGACGCATTCAGAAGCGACTGTCAGAAAGCGGCTCGAAGAAGATCTGTAAAACATCATCAATGCAACATTTTGACCAAAGAACCACCATTACATGTTATGTAGACCACAAGGAAGTGTTTTACATTTAGAAAAAAAGTATAATAATATGACTCCTTTAATGCGCCCTATAATCCAGTGCACCTTATATATGAAAAAAGATCGAAAATAGACCATTCCTCGGCAGCGCGCTTTATAATCCGGTGCGCCCTACGGTCCGGAAAATACGATATATATATGAAGATAAGGTAGATCACCTCGACTTGGTCATTTGAAAAGTAGCTCGCCTGCTGAAAAGGTGTGGGCACCCCTGATTCATCCTGGAAGCACATGCCTTTTCTTTGGGGCCCCTGTTCAGTTACCTAACCTTGTTGCTGAATTATTATTTTGTATCAGTTTTTTTAGTAGTTAGCGAGATAACACTAAACATGTGTAAAATACATTTCTTGTAAAAAGGTAGGACATTTGCAGACAAAAGAATCTGACAGTTGCATGCAGACTGGGTACAAGTCATCATGCAGGTGTGTGTGTTTTTGCTGCTAGCTTTTCCCGCGTTATTGGTTTCATTGTCAAGTTTCAGGTGTCTGACTTTGAATCTCCTCCAGACTGCAAGAGGCACAAATAATTTAATTTTCTCCATTGCAAGCTCGCCAAACATCTCCGTTGACTATTGCAGGACCACGTAAAACACACCTGTGCCAATTGCACTGCACAAACACACGTGATGATCATGGTGATGATGATGATGGTCCTACTGTGTCCATCTCTCGGCTGGAGTCTGCAGTTTTTTTAAACTTGACCAAAGTCACTTCAATAACACACAAGTACACACACACACACACACACACACACACACACACACACACACACACACACACACACACACACACACACACACACACACACACACACACACACACACACACACTCCCCCCAGTTTCGCCTCCTGCAACACACTGATAAGAACCGTTGTCTCGGCCTGACTCTCTCTTATTGTCTTTTTTTGCTCTTTTTTCCCCCACACTTATTTTAAGTAATTATTGTATCGTCACCATCTTTCTTCGCCCCCGTACATTATTTCTAAGGTCGTACATTAAAATAGTTTAATGTGATTTTATGCAAAACAACATGGTAACAATTGAGGTAAATAGCCAACGGGATACCAGTGTTCACCACAAGGCGGCAATCTATTTATTGTAATCGTAAAATTTGCTTAATTGCCAGACACTCTCAAAATATCTTCACTAGATTTGTCACAACACCACTACTTGAGGCAACAATTGCTAAGTTGGGAATAATGATTCCACCTGCTTTGTCTTCTTATTCTCTGGCAGACAAGATGTGTTTTGATTTGTTTTTGAGAGGGCAAACAGGTGTCAAATCTACCGATGACTGTCCAAATTAATTTAATTAAATTACTGTATGGGAAGCATTGTGTTTGTCCGTGGCCATACATTTCTGTTTTTATGCATGTAGAATATTTATACGGAATTACAGTGGAAGTTATGCTGTACTATGCTTATTCAACGAACCACTGCCAGCACAAAAATATTTGTCCGTACTGGCACCTTGTCGTCGGATACAAACTATTCTGTCAATTCGCGCTAGAACCAAATATCCATATTGGGCTTAAGGAGGATTTTTGTTACAGAATACAAACGTTTCCATTGCAAACCCACATCAAGAACCAATCAAGTTCGGAACTGGAGGTTTAAATGCACGGTGGCTCAAATAATTAACATTTTAGTACAGGAAGCACAAACATGAATAGATTCATCATCAATCAATCAATCAATGAAACTTTATTTGCAGTATATTGCGTTTTTCATACATAAAAGAAATACAACACCAAGTGCTTTACAAAGTTAAAACAATACCCCGGTGACCCATATCCCCCATTATCACATACGTACGCATGGATACAGATACCAAGCACACACACACACACACACACACACACACACACACACACACACACACACACACACACACACACACACACATACACATGCAACTATGTGGACCAAAGATTGCATAGCTGAGTACAGAGGAGACATGTGAGTAAACACTATCACAGGAGCCATCTGCACCAGGAGGTCATCAGACCATGGCCACCAGGACGCTGACACAAAAGCGCCCCCACAAGCACGGCCGATAACCCCTGAGGCAGATGGCTCATCTGATGAACGTTGGAAAATAAAAATAATAAAACTTGCAAAATAGTAAGAACCATGTGTAGAGATAAAGAATACAATATAAGTAAGACATATGAAGATTTATAGTAAATAATTAAACATATATATATAGATATATATATATATATATATTACATAAATATATATATGGAGTAAATAAATAATACATAAATAAAACTAAATACAATTTTGCGTAACTAATAGGATAAAAAGTAAAATAAAAATGACTTCAATAAAATAATTAATATCAGGTAAAAGCCAAATCAAAAAGGTGGGTCTTAAGCCTGCTCTTAAAAACATGAATGTTCTCTGCAGCCCTGAGGTCCTCCGGCAAGCTGTTCCATAGACGGGGGCCATAATGGTGGGAAGATGCCATCCCGTGACTTTGTGTCCTGACCTTTGGAGTAATTAGGAGATGAGTGCCGGAGGATCTCAGGGCTCTGGAATGTTCATAGAGTAAAAGCAAATCTGAAAGACAAGGAGGCCCAATACCATAAAAACATTTATAAACCATAAGAAGAACCTTAAAATTGATCTTGAAACACACATTTAGCCAATGCAGATATTTTAAAACTGGTGTAATGTGAGCCCGCCTTCTGGTCTTCGTCAGGACACGTGGCGCTGAATTTTGGAGTAATTGTAAAGGTGCAATAACCTTTTTAGGAAGACCAGAAAGCAGGGCGTTACAATAATCTATATGACTTGTAATAAAAGCATGCATTAGTGTCTCCGTGTTGCCCTGAGAGAGAATTGGGCGAACTCGGGCTATATTCTTAAGATGATAAAAACCTACTTTTGTTATATTCTTTATATGTGGTATAAAACTAAGGTCAGAGTCGAAAACGACGCCCAGATTTTTCACTTGTAGTGATGGAGTTAGAGACAATGATTGTAGTTTAGATATGTGTTTCTCTCTCAGGGACTCAGGGCCGATGACGAAGACTTCAGTCTTGTCCTGGTTCAGCTGCAAAAAGAAGATTGTATAATAATAGATAATAGAAGATTGTATTCACGTTTTCCACTTGAAAGCTAATTTAGTAGATTTGAGAATCTAATGACAGTTAAGGTTAATGACAGTTGCAGTAAAAACTGGACTTCTCCAATTGTTCCCCAAAATGCATTTTGTTGCCAAGCGCTGCTGTCTTTTATTATTATTAATATTTGTTAGATTTATTATAGGTTGCTACTTTTGTTATGTTGTTATGCTGTATTTTATTTGCTGATCGTCTGCTGGGTTTTCCTGAATTTCATTGTGGATAGAAAAATGAAATTACTGTAGAAAGCAATGCTTATCAAAAGTTTGTTTTATTGTTGTTGTGTTTTGCTGTTACAAGTTATCGTATTACTAGAAGCCTTTTGTAATGGATTATTTTGTGGGTTGTGTCTTTCAGTACAAATCATTGCCAGTAAAATATGCTTTTAGCTTCATTCGATGGATAGTTTAATTTGTATAATCACAGAGATGTGATTCAAAGGATGGTGTAGGTGTGTGTGCTGCGGTACAACCTTTCTATTCAACAGCTTTCTTTAGTTCCGCCAACCTTCAGGCTTTTGGCCCTGAGTTTTAAATTTGGAGGTCTTGTTATCCAAGGAGAGGTCTGTGAAGTGAGTATGGCGCTACAAGGCCCCATTTCAATTTCACCGATTCTTTGATCAAAAGCAGTGGGAGAGGTTTAAAAGATCTTTTTCGAGCGATGATGCAAAAGTGCGTCAACAAGCGAGGTGGGGAGCAGAGAGGGCCAAAAAACACCCATTGAAAAGACAAAATCAATGCTGCAAAATCCGTGACTTGTTCACACACAGCTGGTCACATTGATGGGAAAATTTGCTTCATCTCTCCAGTATTGAGCATTTTTTTAGGGTCTCCGCTTCAAGTGAGGCTTAAACAAATACATACAATACATAATGTTTATTGTATTAATTCCTATACACGTACCTAAGAGCGCACCTAAGTATACGTTTTATTTGTGTACATACATCTGGAAAGTATTCACATCGCTTTACTTTTTCAAAAATGTTTTACGTTACA
This sequence comes from Nerophis lumbriciformis, assembly GCF_033978685.3. NCBI lineage: Eukaryota > Metazoa > Chordata > Actinopteri > Syngnathiformes > Syngnathidae > Nerophis > Nerophis lumbriciformis. Next base: position 26,502,987 of record NC_084558.2, on the reverse strand, counting down.
GCTTTATTCCAAAATTCTCCACACAATACCCCATAATGACAATGTGACAAGTTTGTTTTAATTTTTTTTTTCAAATGTTAGCAAATGTATTAGAAAATAAAACCTACCAAAAAAAATCACATGTACAAAAGTAATCATAGCCTTTGATCAATACTTTGTTAATGCACCTTTGGCAGCAATTAAAGTCTGTTTGAATACGATGCCACAAGCTTGGCACACCTACACTATATTGCCAAAAATATTTGGCCACCCATCCAAATGATGAGAATCAGGTGTCCTAATCACCCGGTGTATAAAATCAAGCACTTAGGCATGGAGACTGTTTCTACAAACATTTGTGAAAGAATGGGTCGCCCTCAGTGATTTCCAGCGTGGAACTTTCATAGGATGCCGCCTGTGCAACAAATCTAGTCGTGAAATTTCCTCACTCCTAAATATTCCTAAGTCAACTTTATTATAAGAAAAGTGAAGAGTTTGGGAACAACAGCAAGTCAGCCACCAAGTGGTAGGCCACGTAAACTGACAGAGGGGTCAGCGGATGCTGAAGCGCATAGTGCAAAGACTTTCTGCACTGTCAGTTGCTACAGAGCTCCAAACTTCATGTGACCTTCCAATTAGCCCGCGTACAGTACGCAGAGAGCTTCATGGAATGGGTTTCCATGGCCAAGCAGCTGCATCTAAGCCATACATCACCAAGTCCAATGCAAAGCGTGGGATGCAGTGAGGTAAAGCACGTTGCCACTGGACTCTAGAGCAGTGGAGACGACTTCTCTGGAGTGATGAATCACACTTTTCCCATCTGGCAATCTGATGGACGAGTCTGGGTTTGGAGGTTGCCAGGAGAACGCTACATTTCGGACTGCATTGTGCCGAGTGTGAAATTTGGTGGAGGAGGATTTATGGTGTGGGGTTGTATTTCAGGAGTTGGGCTTGGCCCCTTAGTTCCAGTGAAAAGAACTTTGAATGCTCCAGGATACCAAAACATTTTGGACAATTCCATGGGATGGCACTTCAAGTTCATATGTGAGTAAATGCAGGTGGCCAAATATATTTGGCAATATAGTGTATCTTTCGGCAGTTTTGACCCATTCCTCTTTGCAGCACCTCTCAAGCTCCATCAGGTTGGATGAGGAGCATTGGTTTTCATGCAGGATCTCTGTACATTGCTGCATTCATCTTAGTCTCGTCAGGGAGGTGACCAAGAACCATACTTGCCAACCTTGAGACCTCAGAATTAGGGAGATATTCAAAAGGGAGGGACTTCATATATACACTTTTCCCTCTAATTTTTCATGTGTGTGAGCATACACAAAAAACTCCCTGGGGTTTCAGTGGAGCATATATTGTGTTTCATGAGCTACTAGTATTATTGTATGTCTGGGTGGGGGTTCTGCTTTGGAAATAATTTGTACCCCTTTCAGAGATTACCTTCCTACTCCTTTTCGGATGTGCTGTAATGACACAACTGGACATATGTGATGCATTACATTGTATCATATGCATGTATTGTATCGTATCATATGCATTTTCGAAATAAACTGAAACTGAACTGAATTGAACTGAACATTAAGTTCCCCTTAAACCATTCACATGTTGCACAATGAGATGTAAGCATAGGCTAAAGTGTACATTGCTGTGACTTTCTGTAAATTTCTGTCTGTAAAAAATATATTTTTATTAGCGTTAATATTAATCTAGTCACAGAATTTCATGATTAATATCCATAAATTAACATTCTTGATAAATGGCAGTAGAATAAGCCCATATCTGAGTGAGGAGTCATTGTGTAACAACCTGGAATTGACACTTTTTGTGGTGTTGAAGTTGTTTAACTGTTTGTGTGTCCATAAATGCACCAGTGGCTAAGTGCCTTGAGTGCCTGTGTTGGTGCAAGTGAAAGAGAGCGAGCGGCTCCTGTTGATAAGACATATGACAAAGATTTGGTATAAGCCTGGTTTGTACGGCAGACAATGACCAGTTTTGGTCGATAGAAGTTTTTTATTAATGTTTTTGGTGTGGAATTTAGTTTTGCTGCTGAAAGCTTCCCAACTGTCGTTACAATATTTGAACAGTGTTAACGATCATAGTTATCGTTATGGCCGCTTGTTGTCACCTGTCACTTACAGTTGCATTGCAAAATCAAACAGAATAAATAAATAGTTATGTGTTTAATTTGTTCAGACGGAATTAGACTTTGTGCGCGGCATAGATTTGCTGTGCGCAGAAGACGCGTGAGCAGTGCGCAATTGCGCCGGTGGGCACCTAAGAGGGAATGTTGGTAGCAATATTGTTGTCCGGGTGGAAATTTGTGAGAATGGTGGCCCCTGGAGTCTTTCGGGAAGGACATTGAAATTTCGGACTCTCTTGGGAAAATCGGGAGGGTTGGCAAGTATGCCAAGAAACCGATGGTCACTCTGTCAGAGCTATAGCATTCCTTTGTGGAGAGAGAACCTTTCAGAAGGACAACCATCTTTACAGCGATCTTCCGAACAAACCTGTAAGGTTTAGGGGTCAGAGATAAGCCATTTCTTCGTAAAAAGTTTGGCAAAGTGCACCTGAAAGACTCTCAGACCATCAGAAACAACATTCCTTGTCCGATGAGACAAAGATTGAACTCTTTGGCGTGAATGCCAGGCGTCATGTTCGGAAGAAACCAGGCCAATACCATCCGTACAGTGAAGCATGGTGGTGGCAGCATCATGCTGTGGGTATGTTTTTCTGTGGTAGGAACTGGGAGACTATTTAGGATAGAGGGAAATGTGAATGCAGCAATGTACAGAGATTTCCTAGATAAAAAACAATGCTTCTCATCCAACCTGAAGGAGCTTGAGAGCTGCTACAAAGAGGAATGGGCGGAACTGCCCAAAGATAGGTGTGCCAGGCTTGTGGCATCGTGTTCAAAAAGACTTGAGGCTGTAATTGCTGCCAAAGGTGCATCAACAAAGTATTGAGCAAAAGCCGTGAATACTTATGTACAGGAGTTTTTTTTAATTCTTTATTTTTGAAAAATTAGCTTTTTCTTATTTTTTTTTTTAAAGGTGCCATATCTAGTAATGTGGCCAGAAATGGTACTGCAATCACAGTCAAAATTATGTAGTCCTCTTTCACTCTCCATGACTGAGGTTGCCAGATACGTAGCCGAATCCAAATCTTACTCCAAGGAACTTCAAATGGCAATCGACAAGTCCTACACTGTAGGTTTCTCTTGTTTATGCTTCTTGCAAGATGGCTTACTAAGTAATTGTGCCACATTTTACTGATGTCAATTGACCAAATGTATTTGTAAAATTACGCAGCAATATTTTCGTCGGGAGTCGGGACCAATTGTTACCCTGCTAAAATGTCTAGTTTGACCGCACGGACCACTATTGAAATAATTATATATAATAATATATAGTATATTATATATCACATAGGCTTACTTTGATGGCAAGCCAAGGCCAACAGTAAAATTTCGTTCAGCATAACTCCATGTTGCATCCAACCTGACACACTGCATTGTCTTCCATGTACGCACATCACCATCTTTTAGTGCAGAGTGCAATTCTATGAGCCAACCCACGTTACGCAAAAACCACGTTACGCATAAATTATATAGACTACTACCATTTCAATACACAAAGTAGAAAATCATTACATGTAATGCATTATATTGTGCCAAGTAAATACCACCCCATATGTGCCTGATGCACATGCAGTACCAGAAACCTCAATTAGCCGAGGAACCCATTTCCTCAGCGTATCAGCATATTGAGAACCAAATAGGCATTGACACTACTCATATCCACATAGGTTTTATTTGTCGAAAATACATTTTGCCCCGTCAGTTGGATGACACATCGACATACAGGCTAACGAGCATATATTTGCCTATATGTTGATGTATCATTGACCGGGCGAGCATGATAAGTAAGCATTAAACTAGTGTGATGGTGCTTCGCTCCTAAGCATTCGTTGCACGAACATACTAACTTTGTCAGACAATATCATAGACTGTATCGGACAATATAGTTTACATACCAAATGTCCATTTCCATTTATTACAAGTAATACGAGAACGTAAATGCCTTACTTACCTATCAAGGAGGAAATTAGCAAGTTTGGCACCAGATTAAAATATTTTCTCCCCCTTCAATCGTCTCCATCTTTCAAAGGCATCCCCGATACAAATCCTCGTTTTGTTCCTGGCTTTGTCATGAATAAGTTGAGAATCGTAACGACACCTTTTAGATTTACTAAGGTCTAACATGTTTAGTAACTTTACCAGTGGCAGTAGCTCGACGAAAAGGTCGGTGCGTAACTGGCAACCTGGATGTGACACACTCACTGACTTTTTAATTGGTCAAAAGGTGGAGGGCGGGGCATTGAAATGAAAACAATAACAATATTTAGGTGCTGTCAATCTAATTTTGGAATGAGCATATCCCGGCTGAACTACTGTTTTTAGTTGTAAAGGTATTAAAAAATAACATGATTTATCAATGCCTTTTGACATATCAGGGCCATTTCATGATGACTTGACATAAAATTATTACATCTGGCACCTTTAAGCCTTTTCACATTGTCATTATAGGGTATTGCGTGTAGAATTCTGAGGACAAAAAAAACATTGATTCCATTTTGGAATAAGGCTATAACTGTAGAAAGAGTGAAGCGCTGTGGATACTTCCCAGATGCACTGTATATTAGCCACACAAGTCTATAAGCCACGGGTGTACACATTGATACATGAAATATTTACATAGGCGCTTGTGTTCATTCACAAACTCACCAAAAGACAGTGCCTGTAACACGGCATACAATAGCCTACGGGAGAAGGTAATGAGCGTGATCTCTGTCCTTCTCCTGCGTTTTTTTTGTGTGTGACTTCTTCAAAAGGCGCGTGCCGGACTCCAGTTGTTAGTGGTACTGTAAGTAAGTGTGATTGAACCTTGCTGACAGCAACTTCTATTTACTCACACACACCAGAGGCTTTTCAGCCTCCCTGTTGTGGTTTTCTTCTGAGTATTTTTGAAAATGTTTTATTTTTACAGTAGGAAGGGGATTCATATAGCCCCATTCACCGCAGTTTACCTGACACATGAAACGTGATGTGGCGGGGGGTGCACGATCCTTTTTTGCCGCCAAACAGCTGTAGAGTGTTGAATATCTTAGAATGTGTTTTGTGGCAATTCCAACTTTGACCACAGCGTCTGTTGCTAGAGTATGTAAAGTAGCGCTTTCCACCATTTTCAGCAGACTGCATTGCAAAACAATTAACCCCCCCACCTTCCTCTGACGTGAGCAAGCTCCACCCAGGAATGTGGCCTTATGAATCCATTCCCTACTGTATATTATTTCCCAGGGTATGTGTGAGGCCATGAATGCGTACACTCCAAACTAGGGATTGAATGAGTATAAAGCCTGGAACATACTTTCGCGTCACGCAGCTTGCGTTCCCCCCCCCCAACGGCGTCTTGTTTGATTTATAGTTTTTCCATGGGGGGGTGGCGCCAGTCTTGCAATTCTCTTCCAAAAGACAAAGGGGCAGTATCTCCAGAAGGAGCAACGGCAGCTGTTGTTGACTATTTACTGTATTTCCTCCAGTGGTGGGCCGTCAAGGCCAGCAAGGCCTTCTCTGCTGGCCTAAATCATTATCATAATTAAAGATACACTTATTTTTAAAATGTACTTTCCCTAAATTTGTAATAGTATTCATATTCTTTTCATGCCATATTACGCTCTTTCCAGTGCTGTTGTTTTGAGGTTATATTTAGTTTTTATCCAATCAGAATTCAGCGAGCTTATGTTGCTATGCTGTACCAAATCTGCCCGAAGCCTTCAGAATCAGCAATGCGGGCGTCTGTGCGCTGTCAGTGAACGGGGACATACAGTTGATAGACAGTTGCGATAGCCAATCAGATCACGAGTTGTTGTCAGTAAGGCCTTCTAGATGGCCTAAGGCAAATATATATTGTGATTTTATGAGCTAGGTAACATAATAACTCCATTACCCACTATGCCACAGTACTGAAGAGCATGTGCATTAGCCCTGTTTTGTTAAAGTGGATGTTTTTGATGAGCACGCTGTGGGGTAAACTTTAAGAACTCAGCCAACACGCCTCGTATGCATCTTTTATGATTAGACGAAACAACACATATATTTGCAAGGCCATTTTCAAGAAGGATATTTAAAGATAAACTACACCATGTCGGCCAAACCCGGAAGCTCGAATGGGTGCTACAGATTATAAGTTCAAATATTTTATTTCTTTATTTTTTCACGTTTAATATGTTTTTTGCAATTTTAATTTTGACTGTACCACATAAGATATGTTTTAATTGCTGATGCGGGCATATTGATTTTTAAATGCGCCAGAAAATAACCTGTTTTGTACAATGTTGGTGGTGATTCAATACTCAGTAGTGCGTAAATGTGTTTCTGTATAGTATTTCTCCAGCAATGGTCATGTGGTGACATCAATGATGGTATTTTGAGAGGTAATCATTGAAGTCGGACATCACTGAAAGTCTAGGTGGGAAACGCATGGCCCGCCACTGATTTCCTCCCTTTGAAGTGACGACATTGACACCTGTGTCCAAACTGGAACTAATCATTCACAATAACCAGGTTACTTTTAATGGACGTTTTGCTTTACCAGAGGAAAATACCTTCGTGAAGACGGTCTGTGCAACTCCTGAACGAATCACGGCAGAGGACGCTATTATTATTTGCAACGTTATTTGCCGGTCAGGACATCGGACAAGAGAGAGCAATCATGTAAATACAACTCTTAAATAAATATTTAAGTTAACGATATGCTGGTGTTTATGATCATGTTCAGAGTTCACAAATGTCTGTAAATACACCGTGCCTTGAAGATTAATGACGGAGAGTGAGAAGTGTGTGTGAGAAAAAGACGTGTGTGAATGTGAAAGAATGAGTCAAAATTAAACCTGTTGGCTCAAGATTGGCAATAAAAGTTGAAAAGAGTGCCGTACTTAGTGACATTTTCTGGAAGCAACAACACAATTACCTGAAAAAAACCACATTAAGTAATTATTTTTAAAGCGCATCGAGATATTAAGTACACAATATCAGTTGTCATGCAAATGTTTAATCACCATTTTATTTCATACGGTAATTTGTGCATTTCAAGCACAAAGTCTGCTTGGCTGTGTTCAGGGACCCTCCTTGGCAAAAACTGACCAATCACAGCTCTGTGTTCTGTGCCGCTGGTGAGGCCAACCTAGGATTTTTGTGGGGTGCACGTATGCTACGCGGGATGATACACGGGGGACGACAGCATCACCTACGCAAGTTACGCGACGCGAGAGTATACACCAGGCTTAAGGAAGACAAGGAAACAAGAGCCTGTGTGTGGGGTGTGTGCTGTGAAAGATGTCCGCTTCCTGAGTGTGTGACCCCCACGGTAAACTATGGTTCACCTGAAATTAACCAACAACAAAAAATTTACGTTAAACATTGTTTTTTGTACAAAGCAATAACTCAGTATTTTTAATTGTCTGTTTTATTATGCTGTTCTTAAAAGGTTGACTGTAAAATGATTACACTGTTTAATCAGATTAATCCTAAAGTTTCTCTGAATTACTTCAGATTAATCACAATTGAATTTAATAGATTGTTAATGTCGTGTTTCATGTGCTTAAGGGCTACAACTAACGACTATTTTGATAGTCAACTGATCGTTGTCTTTTTAACAATTAGCCAACTAATTGGATTATGAAGTGTACACCTATTCAGTGGCTATAATCTATCCATGAGCTTTTACAGTCGGCTTGAGATATTTTGCTAACAATAAAAAATACTACTTAATTTATTTATACTATAGCTGCGCCGCCCATTAGGCCGCTACAGAATAAAAAGCTAACTATTAAACTTTGTCAATTTAAAAGCAAGGACAGGCAAAGTGCTAATAAAAACATGTGATCATTTCAGAGGACAGTCAAAATAGCGGCAATAAAAACAAGCATCAAAACAACACCAAGGCTATCTCGCTTCCTCAAAAGGAAAGAGCATTTTGTGATAATGTGTTCAGAAAGCCGCACACAATAGACAAAGTATATCTGGTGGACTTTGGTTGAAATAATAATTCAAGCTCTTTTCCACACAACTTTGTCTCTCTGTTGTTAGCTAATTCAGCTAACTATTTTACAGAGGAGAGTCCAGATGCTATTACATTTTCCCACATGACAGGCACACTGCCATGAAAAGCAAGCCCCACTTTGACGCGTTTAGGGTCAAATGGGACTATTACTTTTGATTGTTAGGAGCTTCCATGGCTGCAGTCGGATTGATCCCAAGATGCAGGAACCAGGAAGACGGGGATCAGGTAAGAGGATTTTAATGTAATTAACACAGGAAATGAAGCAGTCGTGCAATATAAGGTCCAAACATAAAGTCAATCATCGAGCACTGAGGAGCGCGTGAGACAGGCATAAATAGAAACATGTTGATTGGCACCAGGTGTGGAGCGGCTGTCAATCAACAGCAGGTGACGGGAAAACAGCGCTCATTGGGACAAGCAGGAAATAAAAACCAAATAAGAGCACTGATAGGAAATAAACACAAAACAAGGAAGCACAAACAGAAATAAAGTGACAGATCGTCACGTTGATGTTCTCACTCGCGGTTTTCCACATTTTGTTATCGATATTTGTCGACAACAAGGCACTTAACCGGAGACGTTTCGGCGAATTGAGTCATTCTGCACCGCAGATTGTGTAATTGAGTCAACATTTTTATTCAGCTTAAAAATGACAAAGATCAATCTGCATTTAGTAGCCCTAAAAAAGAATTGTTTGACAAGTTGATGAGCTCCAGATTACTTTTTCTTCAATGGTAGATGAAGTAGATTTTGATAAAAAGTCATAGATTTGTCAGACATGGCAGTCCCAGTGAGCAGCGTATACATTATGCTCAGCCTTTAAAAAGTGTTTATGAGAAATCAGCTAGCGCCTGACTCGCCGCTCACCCCCCCCCTTTTTGTTTTCGACATTGTAAACACGGCTTTAACTTTATTGGCTCGTAAGACCATTTGGAATGAAAATTGAGCCTTTGACGCCGGAATTGCACGATTGTCTCCATGACGACCAGTGCGCGAATGCAAAGGCTCATTCACACGTGTAATATGTCATCTTTGATAAGGTGGATGTGGTGTAGCAGCTAATGCACACTGCAACAGTGTGCATTAGGCTGAATGAAGGAAAAAGAGAAAATGCGGAAAAGGAGGTCAGGCCTGTTTGCGTGTCTACAGCTGAAGACACAACAGCAACAATAATGAATGGGCGCTGGCATTGCAGCAGGCCCATAATTATGCACACATTGTATGGTTAGCAGTGTTGGGACTAACGCGTTACAAAATAACGCCGTTAGTTTCGGCGGTAACTGGTAATCTAACGCGTTATTTTTTAAATCCAGTAACTCAGTTACCGTTACTACATGATGCATTACTGCGTTATTTTATGTTATTTTTCATGTAGTATCGGCTAGAAACAGAAGATCTGAGTGTGTTTTATTGCAGCGCTGCGGTGGAAAAGAAAAGGCGTGCTTTGTGTGGGTGGGGGCGGGGGGGACTCCCATACCGCAGTTGAGGAGCGCAGGGGAGACGTTCCTCCAGGGCCTATGTACGTCTTCGGAGCTAACAACCTTCACTTTACCCGGCAGTGGGTCTTTACAGCTGAGGGTGAATGACGAGACCGGCGGTTTGTTGCAACTTTGTGACTTTATTGGACGCAGCCATCCACCAAGCTAGAGCACCTGCACGCACTCATTGTCGCCGCTCGCTCACCTCTCTCGCCCACTCACTCACTGACGTCACTCACCTCACATACTGTCATATCTTAAAGGGCCACACACACACAACTAACAAGACATCATGGCCAAGCCAGAAGTCAAGTTTTTTAACATGGAGACATTCTCAATACTTTTCTTTTGTCGAGCACAAAGAAAATACAATTTTAGTTAAATGTAAGTTGTTTCTAGGATCAAAGATCCTATCTACTTAAAGTTAAAGTTAAAGTGCCATTATGTTGCAGCTATTTAAAATAGTTTTGTCAATTTGTTCTGGCCTGAAATAAATTGGCCCTTTGAAACATATCCTTGTCTTTGTGTGTTGTATGTAGACCACATTGCTTAGCAGAGTTCAGTGATGCAAATGCATGTCAAGTTGATCAACACATTGTATTATTTTCCAGTGCAATAACAGTACTGAAATGAAGGCTAAAAGGGCATTAATGGGAGCCTTAAAAAAAAAGGGGAAAAAAAGAAGTAACTAAATAGTTACTTTTCACAGTAACGCATTACTTTTTGGTGTAAGTAACTGAGTTTCTTTTGAAATGAAGTAACTAGTAACTGTAACTAGTTACTGGTTTTCAGTAACTAACCCAACACTGATGGTTAGTGGCTAATAGAGTACATCGTTGCTTTTTTCTGCTTTTTTTTGCTGTTTTTCAAAATAGTGAGACAACATTATTACGAGCCATGTTCACCAGTATTCTAGTTCGGTCAAAAAAAGACACTAACACGATGTCATCATAGTAACCGTTGACATTGATGTGCATTTGAATAGTGGCATTTGTACTATCGTCCACCTGCTGTGTAAATATTAATTTTCACAATGATATTTGAGCTTTAGACAAGCACCGTCTTCCCTTATCATGAAGGCATCATCATTGTGCTAACTTCAAACCATTTTGAAATGTAAATATCACACGTTTTGGAGTGATGCGCCCTCCCTGTGCCGTAATGCACCGCTTAAAAGGTAACTGCACTTTTTTTGGAATGTTGCCTATCATTCACAATCATTATTAAAGATATGACGATGGATTAAAAAAACAACAACATTTTAAATAATAAATAAAATGTAAATAAAAGTCTGCTTACAGCAGAGCCAATGGGAGCGCCATTATTCCTCCCATAAAATCTGATAAATAACCATTCAACAAGCGCCAACATTACTCCATTTACATTTTGTGATTGAATATTAACCAAGTATGAGTGATATTGTTATTATAAGCGCTAACACATGCAAACTATTTACAGCGGCGCTGTGATCACAAGCTTGTGTGCATAGTTTACATCATCGAGTGGTCTGCTGCTTCCTCGCTTCCTTGCTCCCTGTAAATGTATTCTAGATCATAAATCATGCCTCTCACCTGAAAAGGAGATGGCTGAGGATATAATCCGACAATTTGGGACACAATTTGGGACAGCCATTTCAGGACCTGGAACTGGCTAGAACGAGACGAAAAGTGAACGATAGGCACAATTCCAAAAAAAGTGCAGTTCCCCTTTAAGGCTTTACCATGCTTACAAGTTAGCAAAAACATGCATGTATTAATTGTTGGAAAAATATGCATATTTTTAGTAAGAGATTAACAAATGTAACATTATGAAATTTTATTTGAAATATACAGCAAATTGCATATATGGTGGCCCCTGTAGACTGTGTTCAACATGCTTTTTAAGACATATCCACAAAGTTGTATTATCCATCCAAAAAATGGTCACTGACTTGTAGATTATTAGTTTTGCCTAATGGCGGCCAAGTTTTTCGACCAATCTTGTTAAAATTTCACACTCGTGCTTGCGAACACTAGCTCTTTTGTAGAGCTGTGTGAGAAATGCTAAGATAATAAAATAGCACTGCCCTGTGGTGTATTTGTCAGAAAATGTACAGTCCAGGGAAGACAGTAAGGATGCATGTTTTGACACACTTTCACCTTTCTATGCAGAGTCAGACAGGAATAGAAGCATTACCTTACACATACCAGTACATATAGAATTGTTGAAATCTGGTAACAGGGTTGTAATTGTTATTGATTTAAAATATGTGTCATAAAAAATGTGTTTATTAATATCAGAACAGATGGGAACACCTTTGGTACAATATGTATTAGGGATGTCCCAATCAACATTTCTGGCCACAGATGCGATACAATTTGTATGTGTGTGTGTGTGTGTGTGTGTGTGTTCTTGTATTTCTACCCATCTTGAGACATCAACAAGAAAAAGTACCTACCATATGAGGACCGGTGAACAAGTTAGGACATAAATTGTGGTCCCAATATGGAAAACCATTGCATCTAATAGAGAATGTCTCATTTGCACCCCTGGTGGTGAAATCTATCAAAATTAGGGTGGTCCAATAAAGGAGGGGTTTTACAAATTGAATATGTGTCAGTTTTAAAAGTCCTCCACCTCTGGTCAAAATATGAAATAACAAGTGTGTTTAAAAATGTGAAGTGCTCCCTCTCTGGCCAACATATGTAATAACACGTGTGTGTAAGAAATTGAAATACGCCCCCTTTGGCCAAAATTAATTAAAAAAAAAACAATACATGTTTATAGAGACATACTGTAATAACTTCAAGTAAATAATGAAGATTAAAAACCAATTATAAACAAAAAATTCAGAAAAACAAAAACAAAACTAAAAGCTTTCTTTTTTTATACTTGCATAGTATGTATATATTATTAATGTTGTAAATACAAATTTATAATTTGTATATCTAGAAAGGGGTGGTCCTAAAGAGGTAGGCATTTTTCGGAGGTCTCAAGAAGGTAACAAATACAAGAATGTATGTGTGTGCGTGTGCGTGTATGAGTATATCCGTTCGGCCACCGTGTTCAATGGAGAAGTCTGATCTACAAAATGTGCAGGCAGCATACCCCTTCCCCTTCGAGCTGTCCTGGATGAACTGAAATTATTTTTTCCAATCATTTTGGAACTTGCAAGCATCCTTCTTCTTCTTACTCGTCGTCGCCATGTCTCTTCATCGTTCTTCTGCTTCGTCTCTGTTATGTTTTTGGACATTACTACTTGCCGTAGTTTTGAAGCAATGCATGATGGGAATCCGGATGTTGTGTGTCAGTGTATTAACGTGCCAGCTGGAATAAACAAACGCTGAGAAATAGCTCCGTGACTGCCTACTTTATGGGTTATAGATAAACCTATGGATAACAGATAACAGACACATATATAATAGTCTCCTTTTCAGGTGAGAGAGGACACTAAAGGCAGTGCCTTTAAGGCACGCCCCCAATATTGTTGTCCGAGTGAAAATCGGGAGAAATTCTGGAGAATGGTTGCCCTGGGAGATTTTCGGGAGGGGCACTAAAATTCCGGAGTCTCCCGGGAAAATTGGAAGGGTTGGCAAGTATGCTGTGTGTGTGTGTGTGTGTGTGTGTGTGTGTGTGTGTGTGTGTGTGTGTGTGTGTGTGTGTGGCATGCTTCGTTAGCCATTCCTTTCCCTACTTGGAAGAAGCGTAGCTTATTTTTCCACCATGGTAGTGAGGATTAGTATCTTAGTAGCGGCTTCGCACTGTGCATGGACGACCCGTTTGTTCCATCTCGCTCTCAAATTCAAGCTAATGTTCTGGCAAGACATGCATCCTCTTGGAATTCATGCACCTTATGCATTTGTGTAACAAGGAATATGAAAATGTCATTGTGTCTCCCTGAGCGTGCATCTCTTTTGAAGGACGATCTTTAGCTACTTGAACACTGTGTCCATCAGTTAAAAAAGGCAAACATGGACCCTTTTAGTACAGTGATTTTCAACCATTGTGCCACGGCACACTCGTGTGCCCTGAGATATTGTCTGGTGTGCCGTGGGAAATGATGCCACTTCACCTAATTGGTCCAAAAAATATTTTTTGCAAATCAATAATCACAATAATGTGCCTTTGTCTAGTGCCTGCGCTGTGTAGAGCTTGGCAATCCCAATATGCAGAGCACAGCAGGAGACAGCGTGCAGGTAAAAAGGTATGTAACGCTTAAACCAAAAATTAATACAAAAGGCAAGTCCCGCTAGGAAAAAGCACTGAAGCATAGGGATGGCTATGTAAAACAAAAGTACAACTGAACTGGCTACAAAGTCAACAAAAACAGAATGCTGGACGACAGCAAAAATTTACAGAGTGTGGAGCAAAGACGGCGTCCACAAAGCACATCTGTACATCACATGACAATCAACAATGTCCCCACAAAGAAGGATAGCGTACGCACAACTTAAATAGTCTTGATTGCGAAAACAAAGCAGGTGCGGGCAGTACCACTCAAAGGAAGGCGTGAAGCTGCTACAGGAGAACACCAACAAAACAGGAAAGGCCACCAAAATAACAGCGCAAGACAGGAACTAAAGCACTACACAGGAAACAACAACAAACTGGGGGAGTTTAATTTTTTAAACTTTTCCGTATTTTTTTTATGAAAAAAATGTGCCTTGGCTCAAAAAAGGTTGAAAAACACTGCTTTAGTACATACATATATTATATTGGATTTGGCCTCCTAGGGCAGCTGTTGTTGCTGTTTGGTCCTTGGAATTGTCCTAGCTTGAACTCCCTATACAGTACCAGAACCAGAAAACTCTAAACAGGAAGTCCCATATTTGGTCAGAGCTAGGTTCAATACAGGAAAGAGAATCAGCACTTATGTAGGAGTAATTTAAGATCATATAAGAGACCTCTGCTTCAGCCCTGTGTGTGTGTGTGTGTGTGTGTGTGTGTGTGTGTGTGTGTGTGTGTGTGTGTGTGTGTGTGTGTGTGTGTGTGTGTGTGTGTGTGTGTGTGTGTGTGTGTGTGTGTGTAAGACAGAGCCCTCAGGTATCAGCTAGCCTAGTTTTAGGTGATGCACACGAACACACACTCTTGAGATAGCATCCACCTCCTGCGGGCCAATGTTTCGCTGACCACGAGTTGTTTTCTTTTCATGTAACGCGTACATGTTGTGTGTCGACTCACAACACACACACACATGCACACACACAAAAAGAAGCCAATGCAATAAAGTTTGTTTGCATTCAGACAAAGGGACTTTTCATCTCCTAACTTCATGTTTATTCTACTTGCCCTTTGCTGCCCCTGCTGTGTGCGTTTGCTTCGGCGGTATTTGTGTATTTCCTTCTTTGTGTGCCTTCAAAGTGAAACGCTGCCCTCTCTCGCTCTCATTATTTGGGAGCCTGTTTGTGTGCGAGGTTTAAAGAAAGAAATATTGCCGACTCGTGGATTCTGCTGACCTCATGCCTCTTGTCTGTTTTTTTTACACACACATTGACGCCCACACACGCACACAACTCTGATTTAGTAATGACTTGATAAATATGTATTAACTTTTCCTGCAGTTTCACATACAAAGATGGTTCATGCAACCATTGTTCGCTTTAAAACAGGGGTAGGGAACCGATGGCTCTCGAGCCAGATGTGGCTCTTTTGATGACTGCATCTGGCTCTCAGACAAATCTTAGCTGACATTGCTTAACACGATAAGTAATGAATAATTCTGATGGCATTCACAATGTTAAAAATAACGTTCAAAATATAAAACATTCTCATGCATCTTAATCCAATTAAGAAGTCGCAATAATGGTAGGAAGTATTTTATTTATTATTGGTTAGCTTCAGAATAACAAGGTTATTAAAAAGAATAAGAGACTTATAATACTATAAAAATGTTGGTCTAACCTAGAAATCCTCGCATTTAGTTGTATTCAGTGTTAAAAAATATTGATTGAAATTCAACTATATTTTCTTTATGCAGAAATGTTTCAAAAGAATCATATCAGAGACTGAGAAAACCCACCGTGTATCCAGCTTTGTTATTTACACAGTGATACAACTTCAGCACTAGTGTGGTTTGATGGATAACAATATTGCTTTTGAGGAGTTGGTGTCCATTGTGAAACGTCACCATCTCTCTCGTACCTTTCTGGTATTCTGTTTTACACACAAGCTGATTCTACCTCTTGAACATTGGAAGCAAGATGTTGTCCTTTTATTCTGTTTCCAAGTCATATATACCCAGACAGTTTTTTCTATCTATCTGTTCAGTCAAGCCAGCCAACTTCTATATCTGTCCGTGTTATGTTTGCGGAGGGGAGTGTAGTGACGGCACAGACCACAAGGGGGCGTAGAAGTTTTATGTTGTATTATATATATTAACTATATATATAATAGCAAACAATGATAATAATAAATTAACTAGAGAATGGAGTGTGACCAAAATCCAAGAGTGTGTATGGTGTGAGACTATGTGTAGGAAGTAATGAGTGTTACCAGGAGTGTTGAACGAGAGGTGAGGAAGTCCAGGGGAGCAAAAAGGCAGAGCTTGAAGGTCCGTGAGCCGGCAAGAAGTCGGGGGCTATAGTGGGAGCGAAGAAGGTCCATGTCCAAGCGGGGGTCGGGGACCGAGCAGGCAGTCCCGGAAGCAGAGAAACAAGAATTGACAAGACGCACAACTCGTCACGCAGGAACGGGGATTTGCTGCAGAAACGACAAGGAAGACACGGGACCAAATCAAACATGAAGGGACACAAACACGGAGAGAGGAAGGCAGAGAGCTTGTTAGTTGGCTTACGGTACATGAACGGATGGTTACATTCTGGCCCGGGATAGCAGGTTGAGCAGGCTTATAAGAGCAGGTCTGATCATCAGCTCCACGTGTGCTGATTGCTGATGGAAAGCAGCTGCTGCTGCGGGCCGGAGTGACGCGTGCGGAGATGAGCGGCCGTGGCTTACTGAAGAATGCGCATTGGCATGCGCCCGGGCCGTGACAGTCCGTCTGTCAAAGTCTCCCAACCCAACTAGTTGTCTTTCCGAGCCCCCTCACCCAACCATTTGTCTGCCAGCCTGTCCAAGCCGCCCAACTATTTGTCAGTCCAAAGGTAATGGACGCCAGCCAGAGAGGCTGAGCCATGTGTACCTCAAGAGCATTGCTGGCTACCGGGTTGATAGCTTGGGCTTTAAGCACGGTAGCTAGCATGCTCATTCTCATGCGGACGACCCATGTTTGAGTAACAGGCGGAACAGAAAAAGAAGAGACTGGACCAGGTGGGCTACACAAGCCGCCAAACCCGACCACTGTTTGTCAGTCTGTCCAAGCCACCCAACCCAACCAGTTGTCAGTCCAAGACCCTCAAACTTAACCATTTGTCTACCCATGCCTGTCTATCAGCCTGTCCAAGCCCAACCATTTGTCTGTCCAGGACCCCTAATCCAGCGGAAAGTCATTTTTGATTGGAACTACACATAACTCCCGTTGCTTTTATTTTGAAATCCAACAGAGACACATCTAATATTCCCCCTTTGTCCTAACCGCTGTGTCTTTTTCATTCGGTCTGCAATACGGCAGCTAATCTTTCTTTGTCCACTCAGTACAATCCAACCACAAACCGGCACCATCTGTAATCCACCGAGGTTAAGAAGGACACCCCTGCTGATTTAATTACGACTTTTGCCGTTTGTCCCCGCTCTCCGTCCCCTCAGGCGGGAGGTAGTAAAGGGTCCCGTTTACGCTAGACATAAATTAATTATGATAGAGGTGCTAATTTTGCATTGTAACATTTTCCTTGCAATGTCGAAGTTGGACCGTTGCCTGTCTTTCTAATGAGTCTGCGAGCCATGAAAAAGGTGTGCTCATCCTCGACAATTAAGATTACAAGCAGGCACACACTCAAAAGCACACAACCTTTACTTTTATTTTCTTTGCACTTTCCCGCATTGGGGTTTTATTGTTATTACCTTGATTGCAGTTTATTTGATTTCCCTCCTGTAGTTTTTACTACTGCAAGTAGGGCAGCCTCCCTCTGCCTCTATCTCCTTCTCATACATATGCAAACACACACACACACACACACACACACATATTGGCCTTGAGCGCCACACAAAATACACCTGGTGCGAGTGACGCACACAATTGTTAAGAAAAGAAAAGGGGAGAAAAAAAGAAGTAGCAAACAGTTGCCCACAAATTAAGGACACAGCGAGAAGGAGTACACACTATAAACGTGATTCATGGAGATACACACACATATTCGCACCACATAACTGTTGTTATTGACACATTGGCATGAAGCTGCCAACAGCCCCACCTGGCAGCGAGTGCAAAACAGGTTGTGAGTGAATTGAGGTCACAGGCAGGTGATGCTGCTGTGACTGTGTTATTAACGGCGGTAACAACTGTGCTTTTAACGGCGGTAATTGCCAATTAAACTCAAAGAAATACATTGAGTCAGGTCGAGAGAGGAGTGCATGGCTATAGTCGGTGTGAGTTTGGATGACAGACTTAGAGACTTAGATTTCCTTTATTGTCATTCACATTTGAGCTTTACAGTGCAGATAAGAACAGACTTTTGTTGCATTAGCTCGTTGTAGTGCAGGATAAAAGAGCAATAAGGTGCAGCACTAAATAAATAGATTGCTGTACAGATAAATATATTGCACTTTTGCATATGCATCCACGTTTATGGATGTATGTTATATTGTCTTTATAGTCTTGCGAGTTAATCAGTTTTTGGGGGAATTGAGGGGATTATTATGATGCGTTCAAGAGTCTTATGGCCTGAGGGAAGAAGCTGTTACAGAACCTGGAGGTTCTGCTTAGGAGGCTGCGGAACCTCTTTCTAGAGTCCAGCAGTGAAAACAGTCCTTGGTGGGTGTGGGTGCGGGAGGAGTCTCTACAGATTTTCTGAGCCCTGGTCAGGCAATAGGGTTTTAATGCTTTGATGATGTAATCCAATGGTACAGCTTCACTTGTCCATTATTTGCACTTCATAAACCTTCTGCGTCATAATGAATCATAATTCAATAGATTTCTCACCTTTTTCAACTTGCTGACACATGCAACGTGCTTTGGCCCCTTCTTTGCCGTGACGTAATAGAGGAGCTGGGGGAGAATGACTTCCTGGTAGGGATTTGATCGAAGGCTAACAGGCCCGTTTTGCAGAGGTGTGGACTCGAGTCACATAACTTGGACTCGAGTCAGACTCGAGTCATGAATTTAATGACTTTAGACTCGACTTGACAAAATGTAAAGAGACTTGCAACTCGACTTAGACTTTAACATCAATGACTTGTGACTTCACTTGGACTTGAGCCTTTTGACTTGACATGACTTGACATGACTTGACATGACTTGCCACTTTCCCCAAAATCCAAAGCTTAAAAAGTTATTTGAGAGCGCTCCGTATTTTTCATTTTCTTCGTCTGTCTATCAGCGTGTTATTCCTGTCAGCTGGTGTGCTGTCAGTACAACAGCCAATCAAATTAGATTTACGTTGTTTTCATCACACAGCATTCATCCAATCAAATTGCAGGACAACCAATGAACAATTGTTCATTGGTTGTCCTGCAATTTGATTTGAACTCTTAAGAGTTGTCCAACAACGTGCCAGTGATAAACAATTATGTTAAAGTTGGTTTTGTTCGGGTATAAAAACTACGACTTGGTCAACAAAAAACGAATTGCCGTATGCAAATCACGCAGTTCGAATATTACAGACGGAGACGCAACAACTTCCAACTTCGTTCGACATTTGAAGTTGCACAAAGAAGGGTAAGTTTTGAATGTAAGATAACGTTTATTGGCTAAGTAACGTGACTTTTATTTGCTGTGTAGTTAAATCAGTGAGGCTGCAAACTCACTGCTAACGTTATAACCATAGACATCTTATAAGTAGACGCAGCATCGAGCGCTACTGCCTACTGGCGCAGACGAGGCGCGTGGCCGCCATCTTGGAGTGGTGAGCCGCTCCACTCAGTGCAATTAATTTGGCAGGAGCAATGAACTGTCAGCGCATTTAATTCATTTTACCTCACTGAATACCACTGATTTTCACCCCCTTTTTTGTCATACGTGTAGCTATGATAACAGACACATGTTTTGGCGTGTTTTATTATTCATAGTTTGCTTAACAGTAATATAATATTCTTATACGCTTAAGTGACCAGACGTCCGAGATCAAAACTGGGAATATAATCCCAGAGAAGGGGAAAAAAACGGTAAGCTATTTTTAAATTGAAGAAACAATATGATTAGGTTATATATACATATGCGTGTATCCTACATAAACAATGTATGAATACATTAAATATCTATATATCTTAGGGACCTATAGACTGTATCTCTGTTGCTGCAGCAGCAGAGAGTTTATTCTGTCTTGACACTTTGTATTGATATTTTGTATTACATTCTTCCCTTAAATGATAATGTTTGCAGTGATTGTTTTATATGTATTATTTTATGTAAGTCGCTTTGGATAAAAGCGTCTGCCAAATACTTAAACATATATAAACACCTGAAAGTCTTCATATCAGCTAAAACCACCAATCTGTTTCACTGGATTCAGAATAAAACCAAATTCTGTTTAACCCAACAATGTTAGTATTTGAATATTGTTACTTGAAGACTGATTCCTGGTTACAATTATACTGTTAAGAAAGTATTGTCTTATACTTTGCCTAAAATGAGAATGCATCATAATCAGTAGTGGCTGGTGAATTTTGTTTTAGGTGGGGCTGAAAGTTTGTAAACCAAACCCCTGTAGGGGGGTCATCCTCCCCCAGAGTATTTCTTTGTGATTTTCACATACAAATATTGAAGATCTTTGATCCTTCTCAAATCTGTGGTAATATTATTTTCATAAAATACAACCAATAGTACGTTAATGTTAAATCTCACCCCGATTCCTATTTTCAACAGTCCGCTCATTTGAGCAGGAAAACGCTGAACACCAGCCCGGCATCTTTGTTTTCTACCTTTCAACTGTCAGTTTAGGCTGCTCGCCGGCTCCTCATCAGCACTTCAAGATGGCGGCCAAATTGCTCACGTCACAGCAACCAATGCTGCGTCTACTTATAAGATGTCTATGGTTATAACGTCATTGCAAACACGGCAATCTGTTGCGTCCACTGCAGTTTGCTACCTTATTCATACTTTTTGTCAAGTGATTTTTTTTTAAGCAGGGTTGCATGAGGTACCTACACATAACGTTACGTTAGTCAATGTATCACACACAGTAACGTAACGTTAGTCAATGTATCACACACAGTGACATTACGTTAGTCAATGTATCACACACAGTAACATTACGTTAGTCAATGTATCACACACAGTAACGTAACGTTAGACGGCAGTCAACAGCACCGCGTATTTTAGCCACCTACAAAAAGACAAACATAGTCAAATAAAGGTCAGTTAAAATGTATACTATATTAAGAATATGTGTACATATTGCATAGGGTCCTGACATCTAAAAAGTACAACTCTGTTCATTGTTATGTTCATATATTTGTTATGTTTTTCATGTGTACGCACACATAAACACACATACAGTATGAGATGAGATCAATGAGATAAGGTAAGAACAGGATAGAAACTAGTTACAATGCAATATGCCATGGAAATACAATGTTAACACTTTTGTGCAAATAAGTACAGTTGCACTTGTTTTTTTTTCAAATGTGTTTATTCTGTAAAGGAATGAGTTACATGTTTAAAATGACTGGTTAATAGTGCTATTTTGAAGTGCAATGTCAGCACTATCTTTTTCCCTGCAATTTCAAATGCACTTGTTTTAATAAATTAATACAGCGTTTTAAAAGCATACACAATCTGTGTAAATATATTAGTCTGTGGTTAAATGACTTGAAAGGACTCGAAACTCAAAATGCAGGACTTGGGACTTGACTTGAGACTTTCCAGTCTTGACTTTGGACTTGACTCGGACTTGCCCTGTCTTGACTCGGGACTTGACTCGAGACTTGAGGGTAAAGACTTGAGACTTACTTGTGACTTGCAAAGCAATGACTTGGTCCCACCTCTGCCGTTTTGTAATAAAGACACACTGTGGACACTGTTGCACTTATACTGTGTATTAAAACGTAAAAAGACTGAGTTTGGGTTTTGCCATATGACAACCAACGACGGCACACTTTTGGCAAAATCTTTGTCGGAAACTGAATCCCACGCAAGCCTAGATACCACCTTGACAAAAATATATTAATTTCTTTTAATTTTGCTTATTGTCCACAATCCCTATGTAAGACAAGAACACACATACTTCCCTTTGCTGTGCATTCTAAATTGTGAAAAACTGTTAGCCATCTATTGCGCTTATAAGGCCCTCTAAAAACCATGCAAATACCTCCAAATATGTTTTGCTATATGTATGTACGTGTTGTAGTATCAGGTACATTCAGGACAACATGTAATATTTACAGTGTTTTGATCATTTAGAGCAGTACCATAACATATTTCATAGGCTCACTGATTTCATAAAGCATGGCATTGAACGTCTGCCAACAATAAAGAGAGGACTTTCTGTGTTTTCTAACAGTAATGGCAGAGTTTGTGAGCACCTTGCATTGTTATATTGCTGAACATTTCAAATAAGACCATAAATCAATGACTTACAATGTCTGCTCTCACTTGGATGTCGACTGATAGAATGCTGTATCTTTCAGCACTTGTGATGTCCTTGAACTGCTAAATTCAGAATAATCCTCACTCCTCAGATAATATTGATTGTGATGGTCGTATGCTGTGTTCCATTTGTTGACAGTCGAATTGAGAGCCATATAGTATCAAGTTGGTAGCGTGAAGGAAATTCCAAGTTGACCAACCTTCTGGCTTGGTGCCACACCCTTCTACTATATGGGTCGAAAGGGCACGTGGTTTCACAATGCATTGTGAGAGCTGGGTAACCATTGTTGCTGGAAATAGTTTTTGTTTACTTGGCTGTACTCAACCAGCAGTACTGTGAGAGAAAAAAAACTAATTGGGTTAAGATGGATCATATGAAAGACAAAAATCTCGGGACTGTACCGGAACAAAGTGGACCGTGTTCTAAAGGTTCGCCACCTTAAAAAATAGGTACAATTGGTGGATTTGACCTGTATAAGCATGCTCAATAGACACTATTTGATTGAGCAAGCCACAAAAAATGGCATTATTGGCTTTATTTTAATAAAAAAAATATCTTACAGTACATTAAATATCTTTCTTATTGCAATCGAAGAACAATTGTGTCTTTAATTAAGATGTTGAACATACTAGACTACTTATCTTTTAGTAGTAAGTAAGCAAACAAAGGCTCCTAATTTGGCTGCTGACGTATGCAGTAACATATTGTGTCATTTATCATTGTATTATTTTGTCAACATTATGAGGGACAAGCGGTAGAAAATCTATTTGTTACTCTACTGTTAAAACCTGGTCACGCTCTGTTTTAACATGCTCTCTCTACACTTCTGTTAAAATGTAATAAACACTAATTCTTCTGTTGTTTGGATACTTTCCATTATTTTGGATGATGCCACAAATGTGAATATCGATACCAAGCAGTTACAGGATCATACATTGGTCAGCATGGGCATGCTTCAAATCCAACTTCCTGCATGTATCTGACCAGCTAGCACCCATGAAAGCTTCCAGGGTAAAATCCAGAACAGAACCCTGGATCAATGCAGAAATAATAGAAGCCATGAAACTTAGAAATGACAAACACGCTAAGTTCACTAAAAACAGGACTGAACAGCTCCTTAAAGAATACAAAAAGCTAAGAAACAAAGTAACTAATATGATCAGGAAGGCCAAATCCAGTTTACTTCGACAAAAAAATAGCGGAAAATAAAAATAACCCGCAAAAACTCTGGAAGACGCTGAAACAATTGGGCCACAGCCGTCTCAAAACAATAACCACCAACCTCAATTTGAAAATAAACGGCTCACTCATCACAGACAAACTGAATGTGGCAAATTGCTTTAACAGATTTTACTCAACCATCGCTTCCACGTTGGTAAGCAAATTGCCTTTACATTCAGGCCTCTACGGTGAACAGCACATCCAAGACTTTTACAAAAGCAAAGTGGTACGCAAGGATGACTTCAAGTTTGTCAAAGTTAAAACTGATGATGTGTTAAAGAAACTCAGTTCGCTGCAGCCAAACAAAGCCACAGGACATGATAATATTCCCACCAGATTTCTCAGAGACACAGCTGTCACAATTGCCCCAATAGTTGCTCGTATCACCAACTTGTCTATCAATCGGAGTCATGTCCCACAAGAATTCAAGCTCGCGATAATATCACCTGTGTATAAAAAAGGAAACAAATTAGACCCCGGCAACTACCGCCCTGTTTCCATCCTTTGCTCCATCTCAAAGGTTATAGAGAGGTTAATATATGAGCAAATAGACAATTATCTATCAAATCGCAAGCTCCTATTTGAATTTCAATCAGGATTCAGAAAATTACATTCCACCGATACATGCATACCGTATTTTTCGGACTATAAGTCGCCTCGGAGTATAAGTCGCACCGGCCGAAAATGCATAATAAAGAAGGAAAAAAACATATATAAGTCGCACTGGAGTATAAGTCGCATTTTTGGGGAAATGTATTTGATAAAACCCAACACCAAGAATAGACATTTGCAAGGCAATTTAAAATAAATAAAGAATAGTGAACAACAGGCTGAAAAAGTGTACGTCAGGGATTTTCAACATTTTTTGAGCCGCGGCACACTTTTTACATTTACAAAATCCTGCGGCACACCACCAACCAAAATGACACTCTAACACAGTATATAATACATATAGTTAATAATATAGTTTCTAACTGTATTTATACTCACCTAGTGTGAAACCTGGGCCTGTTTCGATGAACACAAAATGGATATCCTGGCAGGAATGGTAGAAAGACACACACGAAGCTCTTCCTCAACAGCTCTCAGTCTCTCTCTGTTTTTAGTTTTTATCGCAGTCAAGCTTGAGAAGCTCAGCTCACATAGATATGTGGTTGAAAATAGGAGCAATGTCAAAATGGCTTTGTTGGCCAGAATGGGGAACTCCTTGGCAACAGATAACCAACAACTGTCCAAAGGAAGATCAGCAAAGTTTAGCTTTAAACCCTGTTCTTGTTTCCGTTCATAGAGTTCCTCTTGCTCCTTTAAAGTCATGTCCTTACCAGCAACGGATGCTGAGCTGTATGAGTCCCTGACCCAGTCAAGGCATTCTGTGAAGGCTGAAGAGAGATACAATAACAACTTCTCCTCTAGAGTTTTCAAATGTGTGCCAATCACTTCGCACATTGCAGCAGTGTTGCCATTAGAGATGTCCGATAATATCGGCCTGCCGATATTATCAGCCGATAAATGCGTTAAAATGTAATATCGGAAATTATCGGTATCGTTTTTTTTTTCTTTTTTCGGTATCGTTTTTTTTTTTTTTTATATTAAATCAACATAAACACAAAATACACACTTATTTCTGTTATTAATATTCTGGTTCCTACATTATAAATCAATATATATCAATACAGTCTGCAAGGGATACAGTCCGTAAGCACACATGATTGTGTGTGCTGCTGGTCCACTAATAGTACTAACCTTTAACAATTAATTTTACTCATTTTTATTAATTACTAGTTTCTATGGATCTGTTTTTATATTGTTTTACTTTCTTTTTTATTCAAGAAAATGTTTTTAATTTATTTATCTTATTTTATGAATTTTTTTTAAAAGTACCTTATCTTCACCATACCTGGTTGTCCAAATTAGGCATAATAATGTGTTAATTCCACTACTGCATATATCGGTTGATATCGGTATTGGTTGATATCGGTATCGGTAATTAAAGAGTTGGACAATATTGGATATCGGCAAAAAGTCATTATCGGACATCCCTAGTTGCCATCATGCAGTTTCTCGGTGAATGGTAACATCTCAAGGTTGCCACGCTGCACATGTTGTTGCCTGAGCTGCACCTTTATTTATTTATTTTATTTTATTTTTATTTTTTTGTCACTGCACCTTTAAACGGAATCCATTCATTTTATCAGTGCTTGTAAGCAGATTTTCATTTCGGCCTTGCATCCGTGTGTTCAGTTCATTCAAATGATGAAATATATCACATATATGCACACCACTCATTACTTGCGAGCAGCTTTGAGTAATCAGACCTCTCGTTTGTCAGAAATACTTTAAGTTCCTCTTGCAGCTCATACACACGGGCAAGCACTTTGCCGCGCGACAGCCACCGGACGTCCGTGGGGAGCAATAAGACTTTATGTTCCGCTCCCATTTCCTCACACAAAGACGCAAATAAGCGACATTTCAAAGGTTGCGTCTTCACAAAGTTCACTATGCGCACAACATCATCCAACACAGGAGCTATATCTGCTGGTAAGGTCTTTGCAACGAGTGCCTCACGGTGCAAAAAACAGTGCGTAACAATAACATCCGGGTTTCTTTCTTTGACCCTACTTACGAAGCCTTTGACGCGCCCGACCATGGCTGCGGCTCCATCAGTGCAGACACCTGTGCAGTTTTCCCACGAAAGCCCGCTTTTGTCAAAATATTCCGACGTGCCCCGAATTATTTCCTCTCCTGTTGATTTTTTCTGGCAGTGCCTTGCAAAATAGGAAGTTTTCTTTAAAGGCCTACTGAAATGTGATTTTCTTATTCAAACGGGAATAGCAGGTCCATTCTATGTGTCATACTTGATCATTTTGCGATATTGCCATATTTTTGCTGAAAGGATTTAGTAGAGAACATCGACGATAAAGTTCGCAACTTTTGGTCGCTGATAAAAAAGCCTTGCCTGTACCGGAAGTAGCAGACGATATGCGCGTGACGTCACAGGTTGTGGAGCTCCTCACATCCGCACATTGTTTACAATCATGGCCACCAGCAGCGAGAGCGATTCGGACCGAGAAAGCGACGATTTCCCCATTAATTTGAGCGAGGATGAAAGATTTGTGGATGAGGAAAGTGAGAGTGAAGGACTAGAGGGCAGTGGGAGCGATTCAGATAGGGAAGATGCTGTGAGAGGCGGGTGGGACCTGATATTCAGCTGGGAATGACTAAAACAGTAAATAAACACAAGACATATATATACTCTATTAGCCACAACACAACCAGGCTTATATTTAATATGCCACAAATTAATCCCGCATAACAAACACCTCCCCCCTCCCGTCCATATAACCCGCCAATACAACTCAAACACCTGCACAACACACTCGATCCCACAGCCCAAAGTACCGTTCACCTCCCCAAAGTTCATACAGCACATATATTTCCCCAAAGTCCCCAAAGTTACGTACGTGACATGCACATAGCGGCACGTACGTACGGGCAAGCGATCAAATGTTTGGAAGCCGCAGCTGCGTACTCACGGTACCGCGTCTGCGTATGTAACTCAAAGTCCTCCTGGTAAGAGTCTCTGTTGTCCCAGTTCTCCACAGGCCAATGGTAAAGCTTGACTGTCATCTTTCGGGAATGTAAACAATGAAACACCGGCTGTGTTTGAGTTGCTGCAGCCGGCTGCAATACACCGCTTCCCACCTACAGCTTTCTTCTTTGCTGTCTCCATTGTTCATTGAATAAATTGCAAAAGATTCACCAACACAGATGTCCAGAATACTGTGGAATTTTGCGATGAAAACAGACGACTTAATAGCTGGCCACCATGCTGTCCCAAAATGTCCTCTACAATCCGCGACGTCACGCGCAGGCGTCATCATACCGAAACGTTTTCAGCAGGATATTTCGGCGCAAAATTTAAAATTGCACTTTAGTAAGCTAACCTGGCCGTATTGGCATGTGTTGCAATGTTAAGATTTCATCATTGATATATAAACTATCAGACTGCGTGGTCGGTAGTAGTGGGCCTTTAATGGCTTCTCCATCCACAAAACGCACGTTGGCCAAGAGCTAACAATGTCCACTTATATCTGTCGACTCATCAATTTGCAAGGCAAAATTCTTACAGATGCGCATCTTTTCCAAAACAACAGTTTCGATGTCCGCAGACATGTCATCAATACGTCTGGCAATTGTGTTATCTGAGAGAGGCACTTTAGCGATCTCTTTGGCCGAGAATCTCATTTACAATGGCTTTACAAGCTGGTAGTATTAATGTTTCTGCCACAGTGTGGGACTTTTTTGATTTAGCTACGAGTTCAGCAACAAGGTAGCTAGCTTTGAGGACTCTCTCGTTTACCTTTGTGGTTTTTCTCAGAAAAGTTGCCTGTTTCTCATTGTTTGTATGTAAGCGTACAAATTAGTCCATCGGCTTGTTTTGAACGGAAGGGTGTTTCGTTTAGAGAGGACGTTTAAGCTTGTTTGGCACCATGGCCCTATTGGATAGCTTATCACCACACACCAAGCACTGCGGAGTCGGTGCCGTCGCATCCCCGGTGAAAGTAAATCCAAATGAAAGATAGCTTTCGCTGTATTGCCTCAAGCTCACCGTCTTGTCCTTTTTATTTTGTCGACCACTCATACTGGGGCCTTCATCTGGGTCAGAATTTTGTCCAGGACCCTGTCCGGCATTTACATTTTCCCTTCTCAAAGACTTCTCCATCACTGTCACTTGCTCGCCTCCTCTTGCTGCGATCCCATACTGTCACTGTCACGTGTCACACAGCGCTAACTCGATTTTCTTTACAGGTATTTATCGCCCTCTGCTGCCACCTACTGAAATAGAAGAGTATTACATTATCTGCCGCACTTTATTACAGCAGGCACCCGACAATGGTTAATTAGGAGATATTACATAATTTCCCACGGCACACCTGACGATCTCTCACGGCACACTGGTTGAAAATCACTGGTGTACGTTATATGACGCATAAATAACCAACTGAGAACGTGCTTGGTATGTTAACGTAACATATTATGGTAAGAGTCATTCAAATAACTATAACATATAGAACATGCTTTACGTTTACCAAACAATCCGTCACTCCTAATCGCTAAATCCCATGAAATCTTATATGTCTAGTCTCTTACGTGAATGAGCTAAATAATATTTGATATTTTACGGTAATGTGTTAATAATTTCACACATAAGTCGCTCCTGAGTATAAGTTGCACCCCCGGCCAAACTATGAAAAAAAACTGCATGAAATCTAACCTTGGTGATAGAGAACAGGTGGTCGAGGTGAACGGATCACCACAGCTCACCTTGAGGGGTGAGCTATGATGTCCTACAGGGGAGCATTCTGGGACCATTGTTATTCTTGATTTACATTAACGACATGAAATCAGCATGTAACAGCAATTTGTTCCTGTTCGCGGACGATTCTGCAATCCTGGCCTCGGACAGGGACAAATTGAAGGTTAAAAGTGCACTCAGCACCGAACTAAGTAATATCTGTCTCTGGCTTTCCGATAACAAACTGTCCACTACATCTGGGTAAAACAGAGTCCATCCTTTTTGGGTCCAGGCACAACCTAGGTAAATCCCCGGGCATTACGATTAAAGCAGGTGAAACCATAATCACCAGCAAAGACGAGGTAATTTACCTAGGTTGTATATTGGACACTCTTTCTGGTGAAAAAATGGCATTGAAAGCAATCACCTGTGACGTGATTTCAAGAGAAGAAGACGACAGGGAGACGATGACGTCGTTTAGCTGTCAGCGTGTTTATTGACAGCTTGGTGTGTGAATGAGATGTGTAATTAAACCAAAAAGATGAAGTGTGACTAAATGTGGAACTTATCTGAGTATGGTTGCCAGAGGATGTTGAGAGTGCGTGTTGATCCAGGCGGAAGTCCAAATAAGGGCAAAGCAGGCTCGAGTGTTGGAGGACAGGCGGGTGGTCGAGGACAGGAGCGCGGCGTCGTAGTAAGTGGGCAGGCGTGAGGTCGAAATCCAGGAAGGCAAGGGGGGATCCACAGGGAGGTCCAATGTGACAAGACACACAGCTTGACGACGAGGAAGGATGACGGGGAGCTGTAGAACGACACAACACAAGAGACGATGAGAACGACGGGGAGGAAGCACAGGGAGAGAGAATGCACATGTAAGTGAGCGAGAGACGTGTGGGCTTACTGTACTGGATACGAGAAGCTACGTTCTGGCGTCGGATCTCAGGTTGCGCTGGTTTATGAAGGCTGATCGCTCATCACAGACAGGTGCGTAGATTGCCGAGCGTTTGCAGCCGCGCGGAAGCGCGCTTGCAGCGGAGAGAGGGCGCCCGTGGGCGTGTCCCGCGGTGCGCTCGTCAGGGCACGCAACAGGAGAAGCAACAGATGTGTGACCCATAACAGGACCCCCCCCCTTATGCGAGACTCCCGACGAGCTTCGGGGTGCCTCAGGGTGAGTCCGGTAAAAATCCTCAATAAGGGAGGGGTCGGCGATGTAAGAAGCCGGGACCCATGATCTGTCCTCGGGTCCATAGCCCTCCCAGTCCACGAGGTAGACCCATCCTCTTCCTTGTCGTCGGACCTTGAGAATCTCCCTGACGGTCCACACCTGGTCCCCATCCTCGAGAACCCTAGGCGGAGGGGGGGCAGGGGTGGGGGGCGACAGTGAACTGTTGGTTACTGGTTTGACCTGAGACACGTGGAACACCGGGTGGGATCTCATGGAACCAGGGAGATCCAGACAAACTGCTGCAGGATTGACCTTGGATCTGACCGTATATGGTCCAACGAACCGTGGCGCTAGTTTCTGAGAAGATATCGGGAGGTGGAGGTCCTTGGCCCGTAGCAGCACCTGCTGCCCGGGCTGATAGTCGGGAGCCGGGATGCGCCGCCGGTTGGCGTTACGACGCATCTTCTCAGATGCCTTCAATAAGGCAGCGCGGGCAGACCTCCACACCTTGCGGCATCGTCTCAGGTGGGCTCGGGTGGAAGGAACTGCCACTTCGATCTCCTGGGAGGGAAATAAAGGAGGTTGAAAACCTTGCCAGCATTCAAAAGGGGACATACCAGTAGCTGCGCAGGTCATGGAGTTAAAGGAGTACTCCACCCAAGGAATAAACTTGCACCAGGAGTTGGGCTGTTGAGCAGCCATACAACGCAGCATGGTCTCCACCCCCTGGTTGGCCCTTTCCGCTTGTCCATTGCTCTGGGGGTGGTAGCCAGAAGTCAGGCTGACCGTGGCTCCGATTCCCTTGCAGAAAGCTCGCCACACCCGGGAAATGAATTGGGGTCCACGATCAGACACAATGTCGGTGGGGATACCGTGAATTCTAACCACATGCTGAACGAGCAGTTCTGTGGTCTCGGCCGAGGATGGGAGTTTGGGCAAGGGTATGAAATGGGCCGCCTTGGAAAACCTGTCGATTATTGTGAGGATTGTGGTGTTACCTTTAGAGGGGGGAAGTCCAGTAATGAAGTCAAGAGCGATGTGTGACCAAGGTCGACTCGGGATCGGAAGAGGATGTAGGAGTCCAGCAGGAGGGCTGTGGTCTGCCTTGTTCCGGGCGCAGATGCAGCAGGCGGCAATGAACTCGCGAGTATCCGCCTCCATGGAAGGCCACCAGAAGCGGCGTCGAATGAATGATAGCGATCTGTGGATTCCGGGATGACATGTAAACAGACTTGAATGTGCCCAGTCGAGTACCTTGCTCCTTAAGGGTTGCGGAACAAAAAGTCTATTGGGGGGTCCGTTACCGGGACCAGGGTCAGACCGTAAGGCCGTCCTGACCAGGCCCTCGATTTCCCAAGTTACCATCCCGAAGATGCGGTTCGGGGGAAGTATGGTCTCTGCAGTTTGTCTAGTGATGGGTTCCTCGGAGAAGATCCTTGAAAGAGCGTCAGCCTTGCCATTGCGTGAACCGGGTCTGTAGGTGAGAGTGTAATTGAATCGGCCAAAGAACTGTGACCAGCGTGCTTGCCTGTCATTAAGTCTCTTTGCAGAACGGATGTGAATAAGGTTGCGGTGGTCGGTCAGGACTAGGAACGGATGTTCAGCCCCCTCTAGCCAGTGTCTCCATTCAACCAAAGCTTCGTGGACGGCCAACAGTTCTCGGTTCCCTGCATCATAGTTCCTCTCGGCTGGGGTTAGGCGTCTGGAAAAGAATGCACAAGGGTGCAACACATTATTCTCATTAGCTCTTTGGGACAATACTGCCCCAATCCCGGAATCTGATGCATCTACTTCCACTGTGAACGGTTTGTCGGGGTCAGGGTGTACCAAGATAGGAGCGGAACTGAAGCTCCTCTTGAGGCTCAAGAATGCGCTATCTGCCTCCTTGTTCCAGACGAAAACTGTATTGGTAGAAGTTAGTGCGTGGAGGGGTGCGGCTACCTTGCTGAAGTCTAGTATGAAACGACGGTAGAAACCAGCAAAGCCTAGGAATCTCCTAAGCTCGGTACGAGTGGTGGGTTGGGGCCAATCCACCACTGCCTTTACCTTCTTGGGGTCGGCTCGGATGTTACCCCTCTCAATGATGTGACCCAAGAAGTTCACTGATGAGGAATGGAACTCGCACTTCTCTGCCTTGACGAAAAGACGATTCTCAAGGAGGCGCTGGAGAACAAGGCGCACGTGCTGTTGATGGTCCTGCAGGTTGTGAGAGAAAATCAAAATATCATCAAGATATACGACCACAAATTTCTCGAGCATGTCTCTCAGCACGTCGTTAACTAGAGTCTGGAAGACGGCTGGGGCGTTGGTCAGGCCGAAGGGCATGACCCGGTACTCGAAGTGACCTAAGTGCGTGTTGAAGGCCGTCTTCCATTCGTCCCCCTTCCTAATCCGGACAAGATGGTATGCGTTACGGAGATCCAGTTTGGTGAAAATGGTAGCAGGGGCAAGGGGTTCGAAGGAGGAGCTCATGAGTGGTAGAGGATATCGGTTCTTGACCGTGATGAGGTTGAGTTTGCGGTAGTCGATGCACGGACGTAGGGATCCATCCTTCTTGCTGACAAAGAAGAATCCAGCGGCTACCGGAGATTTGGAGGGGGTGATGATACCAGATGCGAGTGATTCCGTGATGTAGTCAGACATGGCCTTTTTCTCGGGTATGGATAGGTTATACAGGCGGCTAGAGGGGAGTACTGCTTCGGGTATGAGATCAATGGCGCAGTCATATGGTCTGTGCGGGGGTAGTGAAAGTGCCTGTTCCTTACTAAATACAGCAGCAAGGTCATGGTAGACAGAGGGAACCCCCGATAAGTCAGATGGGGAAGATTTGAGCTTGGGGTTCTCAGAGACGGGGGCTGCTGCTTTGAGGCAGTTAGCATGGCATGCCGTGCTCCAGGCTAGGATCCTCCCTGAGATCCAGGAAATCTGGGGGTCGTGCTGGCGAAGCCACGAACGGCCGAGGACAAGAGGAGCGATAGGGGCGTTGAGGATCAACAAGCTAATTTGCTCAGTGTGGTTGCCTGACAGGGTAAGAGTGACTAGTGCGGTACGGTGGGTGATGGGTCCCAGGGGATGCCCATCCAAGGCTTGAGCTGGTAAAGACTTGTCCAGCGGCAGAAGCTCAATCCCGGCTTGACAGGCGAAATCACGGTCCATGAAACTCTCATCTGCTCCAGAGTCCAAATATGCTCCCACCTTCAGTCTTTTAGCCTTCCAAGACAACGTTGCGGGGAACAGAATGCCAGGGTCACTATTGCTCTGGGGAAAGGTGGTGTGGCTCACAAGTACTCCCCTAACTAGTGAGCCTGATCTTTTGGTCGTGTGGGGCAGGTCTGGATCACGTGACCCGCACAACCACAGTAGAGGCAGAGGCGCTGCCGGAACCTTCTCTCCCGTTCCTCCGTGGCAAGTCGAGTCCTGCCCAACTGCATGGGTTCCACCCCTCTGGAAGGTGCGGGGAAAAACCCAGACTGGTCTGCCAAGTGGGCGCCTCCATCCTGAGCTCTAGCCGCGGTAGGGGGGTAGGAAGCGGTCCGATTTCCCCACGCCGGCCGTCTGGTCCTCTCGCGGGCAGCGAGGCTTCTCTCCGCTGCTCGTTCCCTTAGCCTTTGGTCCATAAGCAGTGCCAGCTGGATGAGGTCATGGTAGGTGGCTGGTCGGTCTCGCAACAATCCGTCCTTGATTTCGTCAGAGAGGCCCCGACGGTAGGCGCTCAACAAGGCCTTGTTATCCCACCCGCTGTCGGCGGCCAGGGTGCGGAACTCGAGGGTGTAGTCAGCTACAGAACGAGAACCTTGCTGGAGGGAGTGAAGACGTGAGGCGGCGTCTCCTCCCTCAGCGGGGTGGTCAAAAACTGCCTGGAACTCAGCGCGAAAAGCAGCAAAGTTTGTGCTGAGACTAAGGTTGCGGTCCACAGCTGCCGTGGCCCACTGGAGAGCCCTTCCGGTCAACAAAGAAAAAATAAAGGCTATCTTGGCCCCGTCAGAAGTGTAGCGGGAGGGCTGATGACGAAACACCATGTCACACTGGACCAGGAAGCCACGGCAAAGCTCAAAATCCCCTTCAAAAGCTCTGGGACTAGCGATCTTCGGCTCGCAGGATGAAGGGGGTGGCATGGGGACTGCAGCAGCAGAGGCGGTTTGCTCGGGCGCCGGCTGAGCGGAGGAGCCTGGGGAAATCAATTCCAGTCGAGCTAAAATGTTAGCAAAAGCAGCATCTAGCTTGTTCTCCAGTACACAAAAGCGCTCTTGGTGCTGCTGGAGTGCCGTGTGCACGCCTGTGATGTTGGGTACAGGGGAGGTTCTGGAAGTGAGCGGGGTACGCGTCATGTCTTTGCCGTCTGGTTCTGACATGGCCAGAACGTACTGTGACGTGATTTCAAGAGAAGAAGACGACAGGGAGACGATGACGTCGTTTAGCTGTCAGCGTGTTTATTGACAGCTTGGTGTGTGAATGAGATGTGTAATTAAACCAAAAAGATGAAGTGTGACTAAATGTGGAACTTATCTGAGTATGGTTGCCAGAGGATGTTGAGAGTGCGTGTTGATCCAGGCGGAAGTCCAAATAAGGGCAAAGCAGGCTCGAGTGTTGGAGGACAGGCGGGTGGTCGAGGACAGGAGCGCGGCGTCGTAGTAAGTGGGCAGGCGTGAGGTCGAAATCCAGGAAGGCAAGGGGGGATCCACAGGGAGGTCCAATGTGACAAGACACACAGCTTGACGACGAGGAAGGATGACGGGGAGCTGTAGAACGACACAACACAAGAGACGATGAGAACGACGGGGAGGAAGCACAGGGAGAGAGAATGCACATGTAAGTGAGCGAGAGACGTGTGGGCTTACTGTACTGGATACGAGAAGCTACGTTCTGGCGTCGGATCTCAGGTTGCGCTGGTTTATGAAGGCTGATCGCTCATCACAGACAGGTGCGTAGATTGCCGAGCGTTTGCAGCCGCGCGGAAGCGCGCTTGCAGCGGAGAGAGGGCGCCCGTGGGCGTGTCCCGCGGTGCGCTCGTCAGGGCACGCAACAGGAGAAGCAACAGATGTGTGACCCATAACATCACCAAG
This sequence comes from Nerophis lumbriciformis, assembly GCF_033978685.3. Taxonomy (NCBI): domain Eukaryota; kingdom Metazoa; phylum Chordata; class Actinopteri; order Syngnathiformes; family Syngnathidae; genus Nerophis; species Nerophis lumbriciformis. Next base: position 26,468,039 of record NC_084558.2, on the reverse strand, counting down.
ATCAATAATGTTAGACTAGCGCTTTTTCATTCACTTTAGATAACGGCATGTTTTCAAATGCTCGGGGTAACATTTTTCTTCCATCTAGCAGTAGAAGAGGGGTGTCAAACGTACGGCAGGTTTCATCCGAGCTGAGTTGAGTTTGCAAAGTAAAAAAATGAGCGGACATTTTTGATTGAAAGAAACTTCTGTTCTAAATGTGTCCACTAGGTGTCGCAATAGCAATTCTTTGTATCTTTGCAGATGATGCTACATATGTAAAAATAATAAACCACTTGATGTTAGTACACCAGTCGAGGAAAATGAGCAAACTACATAAATAACATCCTGTAATTTGGTTTTGATATTTTTTTTATCTTGATAGATTGAAAATAAACTTTCACCTGATAACAAACTGTCACTACACCTGGGTAAAACAGAGTCCATCCTATTTGAGTCCAAGCACAACCTAGGTAAATCCCCGGCTTTACGATTAAAGCAGATGATACCATAATCACCATCAAAGACCAGGTAATTTACCTAGGTTGTATATTGGACAACACTCTCTCGGGTGAAAAAATGGCATTAAAAGCAATCACCAAGATCAATAATAAAATTAGTGCTCAAAGAGGCGGCGGAACAATAATAATAAAGAATAATAATAAAGAATAATAAAACTTACAAATTCAATAGGTCCTTATGTCCCATTGCATAACAATGGGCCATGCGGGCCCTAACTAGATTATTGGGCAGAATTTCTGCGTTTATCAACAGGGATGCCCTTAAGACCCTTGCTGGTGCCCTCATGTAGTGTCATTTTGACTACACCTGCACCTCATGGTTCATCAGTCTCCCCAAGCCACTAAAAACAAAACTGCAAACTTCCCAAAACAAGCTGGTGAGACTCCTGCTCAACCTCCCATACAGGACTCACCTAACTCAAGCCCACTTTACCAAATTAGGATGGCTTAGAGTTGAGGAAAGAGTACACCAAATTGCAATGTGCCTGGTATTCAAAATACTCATAGAAACTGTCCCCAAGTACCTGTTCAACTATTTCACCAGAGTAAGTGATGCTCACAGGTACTACACGAGAGGGAGTTCCTCAGACCTCGTTCCCCCAAAATTCAAGACTCTCATGGGAAAAAATGCATTCTACTATTGTGCCACCACACAGTGGAATGCACTAGCAACAGACCTTAAAATTCCAACTTCCCTACTAAATTTTAAAACTGCCATAAAGTTATGGCTCAGCTCAACCTGTACCTGATCTGAACCAAAATTGATCCCCAGCAACTTTCCGAAGCATCAAACTGGTTTATATGTGGTTATAGAGTATATATATTTTCTTATTCTGTTTTGCACACTCTAGGAGTCAACATGTGCATAGTCATGTACATAGTGTCATGTACATAGTGTATATACCCCCCCGCCCCCCATTTTCTTTTATATATTGTTTTTCAAATCACATAATTTAACCATTTTTTTAAGGTGATTTTTTATATACATGTTACAGGTTATATATCTTTTATTATTGAATGTATCAAATGTGATGACTATTTAATGGTCCACATTGGAAACAAGCCTTTTGGCTTTTTGTGCCATCTATTTGCCTTTTTAAAGCATTACATGGATTCAATTACCTAAGATGTCAAGAAACTTCTCAATCAATCAATCAATCAATCAATGTTCAAAGTCTTCATGTTATTGTTATGTTATGTTATTTTCATTTATTATGCGCCCCCCCAACCAACTGTTACATCAGCCCGGGGCGCAACCTGAGTAGAGAAAAAAAACAAAAACAAAAAAAAAACAGAAACAGAGTGTTAATCTCATGTGTCCAGGGACATATTTCCAGAGTTTCTAAACGTAATATACATTTTAAAAAAAAGGAAAATATATTTCGTGTTGATAAGAAATATTGATGTAATCATTGTATTATCGACTAGATACACTGTTGTACTCGGTACCATTACAGTGGATGTCAGGTGTAGATCCACCCATGGCATTTGTTTACATTGAGGAGCACTAGCTTTTGTTAGTGGTGAGCTATTGTACCCTCATACGGTGTGTAGTGTAGTGAAGCATGTTTAGCTATTCCTCATCCTGCAGGGATGATACTTGTAAGAAACATTATTTATTTGTCGCCATGGAGGCAAGGATTAGTGATTTAAAGTAGCTAGACTGTGGATGGACGTTAGCCGCTAGCTAGCTAGCTAGCTATGTTTTAAAGCACCTCTTGCTGAGCGGCGACAGGACTTATCACTGTGATTTTTTTCTGGATAAATTTGTTTCAAACTAAATACATTTCAAGTCTGAAATACACAAATTAATGTGGCAAATACTTAAATTATTCTCAGTTATTCATCTATGAATAGGGATATTGCTTTTTTCTAAAATACTGTATGTTGTTCGTAAAACATAGCTAGCTTAGCCTACTAAATCCTACGTGTGCAACAGAATAAAACAGGCTTTGATTCAAATTTACCAGTGTGAAAATGCAGTAAACACACCAACATGTACCAGGTGATGGCATTAAAAGTGATGTTTGATCATCTCACGGCAGCTATCCATGATATTCAGCGTCTCTTTATTAGCTCACTAACCCGACTTCCTTGGCTTTGCTTCTCTGCTGGAAATGAGAAAAATCCCACTAAATTGTTTTGTCTTCTCCTGAAACAATCATGACAACCAGTGTGGCAGTTAAGTACGTTCGCGCTATGTCTTCAACTTGTTTAAGAAAAGAACACAACTTTAGGACAGAGTCCTGCTTTCATGCTATTCAGACGCCAGCAAATCCACAATGCATTGCGTTTCCACGTCACTTTTGAGCCCCATACAGGTGAGATTTGTATTTATTTTATGGCGGGTCACAACCAACGCAATTAGCAACTCAAGCTTGCTGGTAGATATTAGCTGGCTACTCACGAGTGATCATCGGAGCAGTGTGAGCAAAGCAATGTGTCATGTCGCCACAAAAGTAGGTCCTTAGTGTTAGCTCAGTGTCGCTATGGCTTGGTTAATATGAAGGTCACAACATGTAAGTTGTGTTGCTGGCGGTTTTTGGATGTTTTTTTTTAGAGTGCTTTATTGGTGGACTTACAGTAATGCTTAAAATGACCAAACGATTAAAAAAATATTACAAGTTATTGTGAATGTGCCTGTTACTATCTTATATATTAACAGCATTCATATAAAACGTGGTTGGAGGTATTTGGATGTTGTTTAGGGGGCCTCTCACTTGCAGTTTTTTACTGTTGAAACCACCGCATATGAAAGGGAAATGCATGTGTGCTCTCGTCTCACAACGGGGATTGTGAATGATGGTCAAAATCCCCCCCAAAAAGTGCAGTTTTCCTTTGAGCAGACAGACATGGAATTAAGCATGAGCAGCTTGGACAGACTGATGGAAGGATGAACCGACCCATATCCATCCAAGTCACCAAAACGAAAGAAAGATACTTATTCGTGAACGATGTTTTAATCACAATGACAACATTTGCATTTTGGCATGAACTACTGACTCTATCTATGTAGGACTTCTGAGAAAGTCTGCAATCTAAGCAGTCCTGTTTCAATTTGGCTTATTTGTTAGTAAGTTTATGCCAAGACGACAACTTTGCTGACTTTAGTGATAAACGGCCTCGGGAAATACTCACAACATCTTGATGTCGATCCATTGATTTTTAACTTAACAATTTTCATGCAAAAACAAAGTTTGAGTAAACTTCATAAATGGATGGCGCTGATCCATAACATTGCAAGCCTTTTTCCACATTTCCCCAAGTTTCTTGGTGAATAATGCTGGAACTGAGTCTTGAGTTTTGGTGTCTTTTGTTTGTTTGTTAGTTATACTTTTAGTCTAATTACCCACTATAGATGGATCCTGGATTTGTTTTAGTGAGTGGTCTATTGTTGGTGCTCCTGTACCTGATTCATTGATTGAGACTTGTATTAGTAGGTTGCACAGTGAAGTACATATTCCGTACAATTGACCACTAAATGGTAACACCCGAATAAGTTTTTCAACTTGTTTAAGTCGGGGTCCACTTAAATTGATTCATGATACAGATATATACTATCATATATACTATCATCATAATACTGTTATCACACAAGATAATCATCAGGGTGTATACATTGAATTATTTACATTATTTACAATTCGGGGTGTGGGGTGGGGGGTTAGGTTTGGTTGTTATCAGTTTTTAACAATTGAGAACAGAGAAATGGAAATTGAAACAGTGTAGGTCTGACTTGGTAGGATATGTACAGCAAGTAGTGGACATAGAGAGAGAGATCAGAAGGCATAAGAAAAATATCTGCAGTTGATTGTTTACATTTGATTATTAACAACAATCCGGGGAGGGTGTTAGTTTAGGGATGAAGTTGCCTGGAGGTGTACTTTTATTGTGGTTTTGAAGGAGGATAGAGATGCCCTTTCTTTTATACCTGTTGGGAGCGCATTCCACATTGATGTGGCATAGAAAGAGAATGAGTTAAGACCTTTGTTAGATCGGAATCTGGGTTTAACGTGGTTAGTGGAGCTCCCCCTGGTGTTGTGGTTATGGCGGTCATTTACGTTAAGGAAGTAGTTTGACATGTACTTCGGTATCAGGGAGGTGTAGCGGATTTTGGCTTTCATATGATGTAACTCAGAGAAATATCAGCAAAATAGAAGAGGGAAGCTTGTCTCTCCTTCCCTCTCATCATATCATATTGTGCTCCATCATTTCCACCTCATCCATTTACCTCCTAACATAGCCCCCCCCCAACCCCCACCCGCCTCTTGTTTTTAACCTTTTTTTTACTTCATATATCTGCGCCGTCGCTTCTGTTGCTCACCTCATAAAGCTTTTCAATTTCTCTCAGCGTCGTTACTTTCTACCACTCTGCTCCTCCTCCTCTTCCCACCGCCACTCTAGAAGATGCAGGAGAGAGATTGGGAAGAAGATGGGATTGAAAAGAGGATGAGCAACCAGGGGAAAGGGTGGAAGTAAGGAGGGTTGGTGGGTGGGGGGTGGTGGCAACCTGAGAAGACGATCAAAGCAAAGAGGACCCTGGAGAGGAGCTGAATTAAATAGGAGGATTCAATCGAATTAACATTGAATGGGAACACAGGAAAGCATCATGTGAATTGACTGGTTCATAAAAGTGAGTGTCTGCAGTCAATGGCCAGTGCTGCTCATATTTTGGTTATTATTCACTCCAGTATTGGCCCAGCTCAGTGCATCCGGAAAGTATTCACAGGGCTTCAATTTTTTTCCACATGTTGTCATGTTACACCCTTATTCCAAAATGGAATAACTACCCCATAATAACAATGTGATAAGTTATTTTTAATTTTGCAAATTTATTAAAAATAAAACTAATCAATCATCTCATTTTCCTTTATTTAACCAGGTAAAAACCTGCTGGGATCCAAATCCCTTTTACAAGAGTGACCTGGCCAAGAGGACAGCAAAACAGGTTTCATAATACATACAACAAAAACCGCAGCAGTCGCACAGTATTATAAAAAGAGGTACAAATGACTTACAACATTAACATAAAAAAGCACACAATAGACACAAAAATAAAAACAAGTACAGTGCCCAATAGAACCAGTTAATCGAGCCTTAAAAATGGCCTGGATTTCCACCACAGTTTTTTACCAATGTTGTGTTGGCCCTAAGAACCAACACACCAATAATGTCATGACTAAAGTCTCTACACCAGGGTTGTCAAACTCAAATACAGAGTGGGCCAAAATTTAAAACTGAACAAAGCCGCGGGCCAAGGTTGAACAAATTAACCTTTTAATAGGGACCCAAACAAGTTTTGCATTGAATATTGAACAAGCAAGGCTTATATAACTTTATAGTGACATGCAAAATCGAGTTTCAAATAATATTAATAATAATAATTAAAAAATGTCAATGGCATACCAAATACAATTTAAATAAAAATGTAATGCCTCTTTTCTATTTGCAGCCTTCTGTGGTAAATATCAACTTTAACTTTTTCCACAGGCTAATAAATTAGAAAATAAAATAACAATGAATAAACCAACCATTCAGGACTTTAAACTGCTCAGTTTGCAACACACTGATCTAATCTGATGTGCCCAAGCCAGATACCTGCCATTTTTTCTTGGATGCATCTTTCATTATCGAACAAAGTTGTTCATCAGTCATTATACCTCGTAGTCCAACCGGACCACAGTCTAGGGGGCGTGCTTTAAAGGCACTGCGTTTATCGTCCTCCACGAGCTGTCGTCACGTCTGCTTTTCATGCATTCCAACAACGTGCCGGCCCGATCACATAACATGTGCGACTTCAGCACGCACACACACGTAAATGCAAACGCATACTTGGCCAACAGCGATACAGGTTACACTGACAGTGCCCCCCGTATAAATAACTTTAACACTGTTAGAAATATGCCCCACACTGTGAATGCACACCAAACAAGAATGACAAACACATTTCGGGAGAACATCCGCACAGTAACACAACATAAACACAACAGAACAAATACCCAGAAACCCATGCAGCCCTAACTCTTCCAGGCTGCAATATACACCCCTGCTACCAGCAACCCCCCCTCCCCCCTGCCCCCCTCCGTGCGTCGGTTGAGGCGGGCGGGGTTGCGGGGGGCGGGGTTTGATGGTAGCAGGGGTGTATATTGGTCCGCGGGCCAGAATTTGACACCCATGCTCTACATGTATAAGAACATAAACAGGTGGGAACCACACTAATAATTGATATATATATATATATATATATATATATATATATATATATATATATATATATATATATAGAAAATCTGCAGACTGACAAGGATGGACAGTTTGCTGTTTCTATGGTAGACAAGGTTGCCATAACCAGTAATAAAACATAAAGCACAGTGATATAGTCTTTGTTGATGCACCTTTGGCAGCAATTACAGCCTCAAGCCGTTTTAAATACGATGCCACAAACTTGGCACACCTATCTTTGGGCAGTTTCGCCCTTTCTTCTCAGGTTGGATGGGAGGAGTTGGTTTTCATGTAGGATGTCTCTGTACATTTCTGCATTCATATTTCCTTACATCCCGATGAGTCTTCCAGTTCCTGTTGCTGATAAACATCCCCACAGCATGATGCTGCCACCACCATGCTTCACTGTAGGGATGGTATTGACCTGGTGACGAGCGGTGACTCGTTTCCTCCAAACATGATGCCTGGCATTCACGCCAAATAGTTGAATCTTTGTCTCATCAGACCAGAGAATTTTGGTTCTCATGGTCTCATAGTCTTTCAGTTGCGTTTTGGCAAACACTAAGAAATGGCTTCCGTCTGACCACTATACCATACAGGCCTGGTTGGTGGATTGCTGCAGAGATGGTTGTCCTTCTGGAAGGTTATCCTTTCTTCAAAGAGGAATGCTGTAGCTCTGACAAAGTGAACATTGGGTTCTTGGTCACCTCCCTGACTAGACTAAGATGAATGCAGCAATATACAGGTACATTTTGGATTAAACCCAACGCCCCAGGTGCTGCAAATAAGAATGGGCAAAACTGCCCAAAGATAGGTGTGCCAAGCCTTTGGCATCGTATTTAAAAAGACTTGAGTCTGTAATTACTACCAACAATACATCAACAAAGTATTGAGCAAAGGCTGTGCTTACATACATGTGATTGTTTAAGTTTTTTTTATTTTTAGTACATCTTCAAAATTTAAATTAAAAAAATTACATTGTCATTATGGGGTATTGTGTGTAGAATTTTGAGGACAAACATGAATTTATTTCATTTTGGAATAAGGCTGTAATATAACAAAATGTTGAAAAATTTAAGCGCTGTGAATACAGTACAGATGCACTGTATCTACAGTATCCAACGCAGGTAGGTATCACTACTCAAATCCGCAGATAATATGCTGGCAACAAACGAGCCGCGTAGCTCAGATGCCACATTTTGCTCGAACCTTGTCGGCTGTCGCAATCCCAAAATCCCGCTGGCAAGCCAAACGCCTTCGCCGGCCAAGATTGTGTGCCGAGGTAGCTGGCAGAGCGACAGCATAAAAAATTAATAAAAAAACAAAAAAAAAACCTTGATCTTTGCCAAGCTTTTATTTGGTGACTTCTATGAAAAATACTGACTGCTTTTCCCCGAGACACTTTCAATGTTGACGAGTGGCGATGAAATACTGCTCACTTTTAAGACTGAATTTTTACGCTTAACATTCTCCTGAGATTCAGAGTCTCCTTGCAGTGGACATTTGTTTTTGATCCATGTCTTTTGTTGAAGTTACACATTTCAAAAAAAAAAAAAATAGCCCTGTCATGTCCACTGCAGAAAAAATTGCATGCTACGATAATTATGCACCTGCTAATACGTCTCACTAATTGTTGTGTTGCAGTCAGTTATGCTCCACACCAGTCCTGTAAGGCAGTGTTTTCCAACCTTTTTTGAGCCAAGGTAAATTTTTTGCGTTGAAAAATTCCGGAGGCACACCAGCAGCAGAAATCATTAAAAAACTAAACTCAGTTGACAGTAAAAAGTCGTTATCGCAATTGTTGGATATGACTTAAAACCATAACCAAGCATGCATCACTATAACTTTTGTCTCAAAGTAGGTGTACTGTCACAACCTGGCACATCACGCCGTGACTTATTTTGACTTTTTTGCTGTTTTCCTATGTGTAGTGTTTTAGTTCTTGTCTTGCGCTCCTATTTTGGGGGCTTTTTCTTTTTTTTTGGTATTTTCCTGTAGCAGTTTCATGTCTTCCTTTGAGCGATATTTCCCGCATCCACTTTGTTTTACCCATCAAGAATATTTCAGTTGTTTTTATCCTTCTTTGTGGGGACATTGTTGATTTTCATGTCATGTTCGGATGTACTTTGTGGACGCCGTCTTTGCTCCACAGTAAGTCTTTGCTGTCGTCCAGCATTCTGTTTTTGTTTACTTTGTAGCCAGTTTCGTTCTGCATAGCCTTCCCTAAGCTTCAATGCCTTTTCTTAGGGGCACTCACCTTTTGTTTATTTTTGGTTTAAGTATTAGACACCTTTTTACCTGCACACTGCCTCCCGCTATTTCCGACATCTACAAAGCAATTAGCTATTGGCTGCCACCTACTGATATGGAAGAGTATTACACGGTTACTCTGCCGAGCTCTAGACAGCACCGACACTCAACAACAACACATCATTTGCAGACTATAATCACTGGTGTGAAAAAAATATTTTTAACCCAAATAGGTGAAATTAGATAATCTCCCACGGCACACCAGACTGTATCTCACGGCAGTGGTTGAAAAACACTGCTGTAATGCCTAATGCTGTCTTAGGTGCATTCAGTTTACAATAGCAAATACATACTCATGTCATGATCCGTGGTCCGGATCATGTTTTGTGTCTTCTGTTAGTTTTGGACTCCTTTTAGTTCCTGTTTGTGCACCTCTGCGTTGTTACCATGGCTACGTATTATTTTTACCTGCCTCTTGTGTTCGGGACGCTCACCTGTTGCTAATCAAGAGACATTATTTAAGCCTGCCTTTGCCATTCAGTCGGTCTGGCTTCTTTGTTTTCGTCACGCTCCTGTTACGTAAGTTTTGCTTGTCTCCTAGCCCATGCTAAGTGTTTAGCTTCAAGTGCGATCGGCACATTGTTCCGTCGGTTTGTTTTCTGTTTTTGTACTTCTTCGAGTTTTTTCGAGATTAAATCATGTTCCTACCTGCAAGTACTGTCCGGAGTCGTCCGCTTGCAACCCGGGAGAACGAACCGCGCAGTAAGCTGCAACCCCGCCGTAACAACTCATATCAGTTCAGTTCTACAATTTTAATGGTTTCTGTCAAAGTTGGAATATTTGTTTTTAACTACGCCCACATGCTAATGCTTATATTAACAAGCCAAAAAACATGTATCATAACAATATTAATGCAGTTTTTGTCCCGACTGGAAAGACTATTTTTCATATACAACTCAGTTGACGGACCAAGCAACATATTAATATTAGGTGTTAATAGTACTGCAGTACTGCAGGGGGACCATCATTTTATGACCGAGAATCAAAGAGATATCCAAATGATACTTGAAATTTACTCATAACAATATTCCTGTGTTGACGCAGAAGGTTGGCTGTTGTCGTGATCCCAGGATGAAGAAAAAGCAGGAGCCTTGCAGGCAGAAGGTTGTTTGATTAGGAACCAGGCAGAAACAATGTAACCATACTTGCCAACCTTGAGACCTCCGAATTCGGGAGATGGGTGGGGGGTGTTTGTCATTCTTGTTTGGTGTGGGTTCACAGTGTGGCGCATATTTGTAACAGTGTTAAACTTGTTTATACGGCCACCCTCAGTGTGACCTGTATGGCTGTTGATCAAGTATGTCTTGCAGTCACCTACGTACGTCTGCAGAAGCCGCATACAACATGTGATTGTGCCGGCACACTGCATGGAGAAAAAGCGGACGCGACGACAGGTTGTAGAGGACGCTAAAGGCAGTCCCTCAATATTGTTGTCCGGGTGAAAATCGGGAGAAATTCGGGAGAATGGTTGCCCCGGGAGATTTTCGGGAGGGGCACTGAAATTCGGTAGTCTCCCAGAAAAATCGGGAGGGTTGGCAAGTATGAATGTAACTCAGGTCTCGCAGGAAACCAGAAGGCAACAAGTCACTTTGGCATACACTAAATAGTGAACCAGCACAGAAGGAGGGAACATGGTGGAACTAAATAATTAACCGTGGAGAACAGGTGTGCTGGCAGGATGAGGAACAGAAAATAAAGGTGCTGCAAAACACAGAGACCAAACCATAAATACTGACAAAAGAAGCACCAGGACAGGAAGTGATACTAGACACAGGGACATAACCAGCACAGTCCAAATTGTCATGTGGTATCATGTCAAATAATTAGCTAGAGATATTTAAAATAAAATTAGCTATTTTAGGAAATCCAGATTTAATGAAAAAAACCCTCACATATTTTTTAATGCTGTGGTGTAAATAATCGATATTTTCTCAACAACCAAGAAGTTATCTATATTTTTAATTTCTTTCTTCATTCTTGTTGAAAAAACAATAAATAAAAACAGGACAGAACCTGAATAGAGGACATGTCCTGGGAAAATAAGCTGTTTGGTCACCCCAGTATGTCATACTTGCCAACCCTCCCGAATTTTCCGGGAGACTCCCGAAATTCAGCGCCTCTCCCGAAAACCTCCCGGGACAAATATTCTCCCGAAAATCTCCCGATTTTCAGCCGGAGCTGGAGGCCACGCCCCCTCCAGCTCCATGAGGACCTGAGTGAGGACAGCCTTTTTTCACCACGGAGGACAACAGGGTGACAAGAACTAAATCATCCAGACTACAGACAAATTGTATTATTATATTTATCTTACCTAAAAATAAATATATTTATTAATTTTTTTTTAAATAGCTAAATACATGTTTACTATATTTTGCTAAAAACATCAAAATTAATTGTATTTTTATTTGTATTTTTTCTGACTCCTTATTACATCCAGCCATAGAATTATACATTAAAATAATAATAATAATAATAAATATATGTATATTAAATACTTGACTTGGTGAATTCTAGCTGTCAATATACTCCTCCCCTCTTAACCACGCCCCCAACCACGCCGCGCCCCACCCCCGACCACGCCCCCCACCCTCCACCCCCCACCTCCCGAAATCGGAGGTCTCAAGGTTGGCAAGTATGCAGTATGTAGTGTGAAGTATGTAGAGAGCAGGCAATCAGAACTTGTTTGGTATAAAATATGTTTTCAGATTGCAATCCATAAAGAATAATTAGAACAACTTATTGATCAATTCTCGGGAAATGTACTGGTAACTTCGTTTTTTTTTTGTTTTGGGTTAAGGGAGACAATTTAAACTGCACCTACAGTCTCATACTCTGACTTAGCAAGGCAAAAACTGACTTTGACCATTTAAAAATGTATTCATAAATATTAACACCAGGTAGTCTTTGATTCTTATACTTGTATCTTTATGTGTGAGATACAAAAACAAAAGACTTACTCATCATCATCTCCTTGTTGGTCCTTGCATGTCTTCAGGTGGGTGAAAAGGCCCATCGTGGACCTGCATACCCCATTAGGAGTGAATAGAATATTTCAATGTGGAAAACTGATGCCCAGTCAGCCTCCACACAGTCCTCGGCAAAAAAAACGAGCCTAAGTCCAGTGGCAAGGAGATCAAGACGACTGGGGACCCATCTTTGCTGCAGCCTTCCTCCCCCTTTCCAGCTGTAATGGTGCTTCTCCATGCAGCCATCTTCCACCTGGTTGAGGTCTTACTCTTTGCCCATAGCTGGGGCAGAGGTTGACTGGTAGCAGGGTGTGTACACACACCGCTGGGCATGCGTGCCGCATCTCTAGAACCCCCTGCTGCTCCTAGACCCTGTACAATTTAGCCTGGAACCGCAAGGTGCCGGTTAGCGTGTGTTTCCACGAGGAGGCATGCACGAGTCTTGGCAGTGTCGAGGCTACGTACCAGCTAAGGAGACTTGCGCACCCTGCTCCTCTTTTCACCTCCTGCTGGCGGCGGTACTGCACTGAACGCATCACACACAACACACACACCTGAATTACTAAAATGCAAATATCACGCGCTAAACTTGTGCAATGTATGAAATAGCGTGTACTATTAGTAGGCATTTTGTGTGTGATCTACAAACACTGCGAGTGCAATTGCAAAGTGGTGCATTATTTAAAAGAGGATTTTGCGTGTACTATGTACTAGGGGGCATCACCACGGAGACACTCTCACATTTATTTCATCATAGTTTAGTTTAGTCTTTATTTGAAGGGACAATGCACAGAAACATTAAGCTTAAAAACATATATGTTTTGCACCAGATTATAGCTAAATAGCTCATTTCTATCTGCAGTCCCTGGCTACCTGATTTAAAAGGATACAAAAAACATGCAATAAAATTATAACAATGCAATTATACAATAGCATGTGTGTTGGTCCTGCGATGAGGTGGAGACTTGTCCAGGGTGTACCCCGCCTACCGCCCGAATGCAGCTGAGATAGGCTCCAGCTGTCATGATCCGTGGTCCGGATCATGTTTAGTTTAGTTATGTTCTGTCAGTTTTGGACTTCTTTAGTTCCTGGTTGCACTTCCTTGTTTGTTTTGTCACTGTGGTTACTTATTATTTTCACCTGCCGCTTGTGTTCCGGACGCGCACCTGTTTGTCATCAGAGACTCTATTTAGTTCTGCCTTTTCCGGTCAATCGGGGTGGCTTCATTGTTTACGTCACGTTCTGACCAAGTAAGTGTTCATGTTCCATGCCATAGCTTCTGCTAAAATATTAGCTTCACATGTTTTAGGCACGCTTGCCTTTTTGTTGTGTTGTTTGTGTTTTTGGTAGTTGGGTGATTTATGTTAATAAATCCAATCCTACCTTTACGCCTTCATCCGGAGCCGTCCTTTGCATCTTGGAAGAACAACCGCGCAGCAACTCGCAAACCAATTTGTGACATCAGCGACCCCCCGCGACCCCGAAAGGGACAAGCGGTAGCAAATGGATGGATGGATGGATGGATGGATGTAATCAAATTAAGAAAAGTCATAAAATGCCCTTTCATTGACACATACTTAATATACAATACAACTACACCTCATTTACATCATCACACATGGACAATACATGCTCTTTTTCACATCTGTCCTCATTTGTAAAAAACAACCATGATTACAGCTTACAGCATAAATATAATACACATTAAGTTGACATGTCCACCTTAGTGACCGTGTGAGCAGCTTTGATTGCTCCAAAGCCACTCTTTAACTTCAATTGTGAATGAAGAGTAAGAGTAATCATGCTCCTATCTGTGGCATTTTGCTATCTTATCAAACAAGCAGGAGACATATACCACTTTTTATGGGCATTTTAGGAGCAGCCCTGCAGTGCATCTACAATGAAACCACTTTTTTTTTTTTGTTACCGCCAAAGGTGCTCTCATTGGAGAGAGGCTGCATATCACTCTGAACAAGATGCAAAATAAATGCGTACTTAGAGAAGTTTTTTTCAAATACGAAATATTTAAACGTGAAATAAACGGACGTCATTAAAAAAAGAATACTAAAGGAAAACAAAACGCATCAATTGAATTTGTTGAAGCATGTTGACACACACGTAGGACAAAGGATTGCCATCCGTCCGCAGTCTGTCTGTGCAGCGCGAGCAGCGATCCTGTGGCCGTGTGTGGAACTGTCAGTTTGCACGTCCTTCCCACACGTAAAACGCAAAATAGATCTGGCAAAACGGTGATACATGTCGTGAGTTCAAACCCTGGCCGAGTCATACCAAAGACTATAAAAATGGGACCCATTACCTCCCTGCTTGGCACTCAGCATCAAGGGTTGGAATTGGGGGTTAAATCATCAAAATGATTCCCGAGGGCGACCAACGCTGCTGCTCACTGCTCCCCTCACCTCCCAAGGGGTGAACAAGGGGATGGGTCAAATGCAGAGGTTAATGTCACCACACCTAGTGTGTGTGTGACTATCAGTGGTACTTTAACTTTAACTTTTAACTTTAAGTAATTATATTTGCATCTTCTCCTCCCAGTATTGTGGGTGTTTTGATCATCAGCATATATTTTGCATATTATTGAAGACAGAGACGTAAAATGGATGGCACACCATATTTTGCTTACTTAAGAGCAATATATATATATATATATATATGTATGTGGGCTTTGTACCGAGGATGTCGTTGTGGCTTGTGCAGCCCTTTGAGACACTTGTGATTTAGGGCTATATAAATAAAGATTGATTGATTGAATGGAAGAGACGCAATCCACTTTGAACACGTTTAGTAGATCAGCTTTGCATGTGTTATCAAGTTTGCACATGTTTTAATACACGCAAACCTTTAGTAAATTAGGCCCTTAGTTGTCGTACTGTATTTTTACCATTACCACTCGACAATGTTTTATCAATGTGGTGTATGCATAAACCACTAATGTGGTCATGAACGTGTTGCTCCTTGTGTTAAAAACATACAATTTAGCGTAAGATAAGCATTTGTTCCCCATCTTGTTGACTATGTTGCGACTGTCACGACACATGGTTCAGTTCAGTTTCAGTTTATTTGGAACATGCATACGATACAATGTAATGCATCACACAATTCCAGTTGTTTCATTACAGCATGTCCGAAAAGGAGTAGGAAGAAGCAGAGCTTTTTTAAACCCTACCCCTTTTCATACCATAGCAATGTTATCCAATTTCCTTGTTCTCTGTAACAGAACAGTGAACTAATAAATAATTAATAAATAATATACCATAGTAAGCAAACACATATTAAAAACATAAATAAAAAGGAAAAAAGGGGTTCAAGATGTTCATCATAATTCTTGTTTTGTGTATATTGTGAACACTTGCCGTTTTAACAGTCTCTTAAACTGTATCATATTGGTGCTTTGTTTAATTTCCTTGGTTAATCCATTCCACAATTTAATTCCACATACGGATATGCTAAACTTTTTAAGTGTTGTACGAGCATACAAATGTTTTAAATAAAATTTTCCTCTGAGGTTATATTTGCGACTCCAAAAGGGACAAGCGGTAGAAAATGGAAGGTTTAGATGAGGTTGTATTTCTCCTCTTTTGTTGAGAAGAATTGTTGTACATTCTTTGGTAGCAGGTTATAGTTTGCTTTGTACATCATTTTAGCTGTTTGCAAATGCACCAAATCGTTGAATTTCAATAATTGTGCTTTAATAAATAAAGGGTTTGTATGTTCTCTATATTCAACATTATGTATTATTAGGGACCGCAATGTCCCTTTGGGACAGAGGACCCTATTGTTATTGTAAGGTTTTATTATTATTATTCCGCCGCCTCTTTGAGCTGTAATTTGACCCCCTTAACATGCTTCAAAACTCACCATATTTGACACACACATCAGGACTGGCGAAAATTGCAATCTTATCAAAAAACCAAACCCCAAAACTCAAAATTGCGCTCTAGTGCCTCCTAGGAAAAACACAGACAAAACTGCTTGTAACTTCCGGTAGGAATGTTGTAGAGACATTGAACAAAAACCTCTATGTAGGTCTGACTTAGACCTAGATTTCATACATTGACATCCTTCAGCAAAAATCAACAGGAAGTTGGCAATTCCCCCTTCAAAACAAAAGTTTACTAAAAACAGTCACTTTTGCCTCTTTGAGCTGTAATTTGACCCCGTTAACATGCTTCAAAACTCACCAAACTGGACACACACATCAGGACTAGCAAATTGCGATCTAATAAAAACCCAACCCCAAAACTCAAAATTGCGCTCTAGCGCCCCCTAGGAAAAAAACTCAGACAAAACTGCCTGTAACTTCCAGTAGGAATGTCTTAGAGACATGAAACACTCCTCTATGTAGGTCTCACTTAGACCTACATTTCATATATTGACAACCCCCAGCAAAAATCAACAGGAAGTTTGCAGTTCCCCCTTCAAAACAAAAGTTTTGTAAAAACCGGTCATCTTTTTTCAAACATTATCTCCTCTGAGCGCGTTTGTTGTGTCGGCATCAAACTAGCACAGGAGAGAGATAGAACCCTTCTGATTAAAAGTTGACCAAAGAGTTTTAATTACTGCTACGGTTTGGATTTTATGTGCCGTCAAAGTCGGTCCCGTCCAACGCTGCTTGCAGCTTTAATTCTAATTGATCTTCTTTGTAACACAGTTAGTGAATGAAGCGCACATTTGTAATTATTTCCCCATATTTCTACACAATAACTCAGATATGGTAACACTTGCGAGCAGTAGAGAACATGAAGTGATTTTTGGTCTAGAACATGTTTTGCTCTATTCATTATTGACGTGTTTCTTGCTACTTTGTGTTGTATATTGGTGACACCTAAGGGGGCTTCTGGAAGCCCGACCGGTCCACCTGTGACCAGGAACCCGTCAGCCGCTGGACTTGCATAACAAAGCGAAGGCATTCATCTCACACGATGAAAGGATCATGTCCCTTCTTGTCGAGCTCATCGGCAGCCAAAAGAACATTTTGTACACGCCGATCCTGATGGGGGGACCCTCACGTGACCGTGGCTGAAAACACCTCTGTTGGTCGGATTAGTCTCCAGTCTGAAGTTGTCATGTACTGCATGTTTCCCAGGTGTCTCGCCCGTCTTCCTGCTCCCAACTCGTCCTTCTTGATGACTTTGGGGAGCGCTGGTCGCTCTGGTCATCAGATAGGCATCTCTAATCGATGTATAGCTCCAGTATTGATTGTGGGACTGTAAAGCAAATCGATCTGGATTAGTTTGTGACTCCAACTTGAGATTTTCGATACCATCGCTGCTTTCCCTGCCCTCTTTCCCCCCGTCTTCATAATCAAGCTTTTAAGGCAACGTATAACGTACGTGAGCGCATTGCTATTCATGAAAGGCAGGAAAGGAAATGGGCCACCAAGATAGAAGGAGCAGGAAATCACGCTTTCTTTGGAAAAAAAACGAGGACAAAAAAGACAGTTGGCCTTCATTCCAAACAATGAATCACATTTGCCTAAAACTGCTAAACTAACCGGGCAAATGTCACCGCCTGACGAGGGATCTTGCGGGCGTTGCGAGGAAAATTTGGAATACATTACGTGAAATGTCAGCTGATCCTCTACGATAATTGGAAGAAGGGAGTCGTAAAACACTTCCAGAATTGACTGCAGCACTTCCTAAAAGAGTTTAGTCGGATTCTGCCCGAAAGTAATTTAAAAGATATCTACAAAATGTTCTTTTGTAGAAAAATTGCCGCAGCTACGGCTTTTAAAAGTAGTTTTAATTTTTTTACCAGCAGCTACCTAAAGGCTATGGAATTGAATATCCCAGACAAAGCCAATACATCCCAGAACAAGCTAGTCAGATTACTTCTAGACCTCCACCCCAGATCACACCTCACTCCTACCCACTGCTCCAAAGTGGGCTGGCTCACGTTGGAGGACAGAGTAAAACAACTTGCACTGAGCCTTCTCTATAAAATCCGCTACACCTCCCTGATACTGAAGTACATGTCAAACTACTTCCTTAACGTAAATGACCGCCATAACCACAACACCAGGGGAAGCTCCACTAACCACGTTAAACCCAGATTCCGATCCAACAAAGGTCTTAACTCATTCTCTTTCTATGCCACATCAATGTGGAATGCACTCCCAACAGGTGTAAAAGAAAGGGCATCTCTAGCCTCCTTCAAAACCGCACCAAAAGAACACCTCCAGGCAACTTCAACCCTAAACTAACACCCTCCCTTCCTCATCATACCTCCTCGGATTGTAAATAATCAAATGTAAACAATCAAATGTAGTCACTTTTTCTTATAATTTCTGATCTCTCTCTCTGTGTCCAATAATTGCTGTACATATGTACCAAGTCAGACCTACACTGTTTCAATGTCAATTTCTCTGACGATGCAATTGTTGATGACTGAAGTGTTGATATCAACCAAACTTAACCCCCCCCCCCCCCCCCCCCCCCCCCCCCCCCATATCCCACACCCCGGATTGTAAATAATGTAAATAATTCAATTTATATACTGTGATGATTATCTTGTGTGATGACTGTATTATGAAAATAGTATATATCTGTATCATGAATCAATTTAAGTGGACCCCAACTTAAACAAGTTGAAAAACTTATTGGGGTGTTACCATTTAGTGGTCAATTGTACGGAATATGTACTTCACTGTGCAATCTACTAATAAACGTTTCAATCAATCAATACAACTATATTGTCATTGCATTTAAAAGTACAACTTCATTTTTTTACTATTGACACCGGCAGGTGAAGAGTGACCCAAAAGAAACAGGACCTATAAAAGTTGTAATAAATCCTATAAGGACCTGCAAATTTCATGAAACTTCAGTCGGTGTACAATCGTTCCCCAAAGTTTCAGTTATGTCCGTTGCTTTCCTTTCTGAAATATGCTTCATATCTGGTGCACCGCAAACATTCGTCACGTAAAATTGTCAGTTGCTCCAACTTTTGTGCAGTAATACTTTCTGAACTTCCGAACACAGTTAATTAAAGTTAAGTTAAAGTTAAAGTACCAATGATAGTCACACACACACTAGGTGTGGTGAAATTGTTCCTCTGCATTTGACCCATCCCCTTGTTCACCCCCTGGGGGAAGAGGGGAGCAGTGAGCAGCAGCGGTGGCCGCGCCCGGGAATACGTCTGCTTTTCATTGACAACACCCAAACTTTCTTAAAAAAGGTGCATCTGTTGAAATGTGTTTTCCTTGGTTGACAAAGATATGTTGGGGAATAATAATATTGCTCCAATATTGTATTGTAAGCCGAAAGAAAAGAAAAAGACTAAACAAATTTATTCAAATATTTGTGTGTTCTGTTGTTTGGGTCCCCCTGTACAATGGAACCTTGATTTACAAACTTAATAGGTTCTTGAACAGCGTTTGTCAATAGAAAAGTTTGTATAGTGAAGCCAATTTCTCCATAAGAAAACAATGTAAAGATGGATAATGGGGTCCAGTCTCGACAAAAGTCCATATGTTCTTAAAAGTTTGTTCACATTGAACACAATATAAAGTACTGTATGTGAAACAAGCATAACACAGGGGTTACAGATCAACTTTCTATTTAATAACAAAAGGCCCTTTTCCACCAAAGGTTCCTGTGCGGTTTGTGTTTCCACCAGATTTCACAGTTCAGTATAGTTTACACAAACCAGGCTGATGACGTATGGTTGAGTGGTACAGTATATTTCTACATTTATCCCACGTAGCAGATGATTTAAAAATAATAGTGCACCACATTTTCATTAAAAGTTGGATATCCACAGTGTCTACCATGTCTTACCATGAATTGATTAACGTGGACCCCGACTTAAACAAGTTGAAAAACTTATTCGGGTGTTACCATTTAGTGGTCAATTGTACGGAATATGTACTGTACCGTGCAATCTACTAATACAAGTTTCAATCAATCAATCAATCAAAGTCTAACAGTCAGAAAGTTGTCCCCTCAATAAATGAGGGTCAGGTGAGTCCTTATTATCCATTTCATCTGTAAATAACAAAATATAAATGATGTCAGTGTTTATCTGACAGCAACAAAGGACACATCAGATTTAGCGTTAGCCTTTTAGCATTAGCCACTGGGGTTGTGATGAATAACTACACAAATGGCGTGGCGCTCATTACTTTTATAGCATGTAACAAAGTAAATAGCTAATAATGAATATTTGATGTGATATACCTTCGTTGCACTCATTTACTGCCTCCTCTATTTCACATTTATCCTCAAACAACGAGGTCACTGAGTCCCATCGAGCAGCTGCAGTCGCTGCTTGAAGTCCGTCTGAATACTTTATATTCCTCAGTAAATACGTTTAAAAGAGTCTGTCCACTTCTTGTAGCTTTGTGTATTGAAATAAAGTTTGTAAAATTAATAAACAGCATGTAACTGCATACTAGTTTAAATACTACAACAGAGTAAAAACACTGCGAGACACTAGACAAAAGTTCCTGCAAGTAAAAAGTTCCTTTCGTCGTACTTTTTATCCGATGTCAAGTATTTTGTAGTAGAAATACACAAGAAATAAATTGTTACAATAAAATAGTTTTGCATACTTTAACAGCTTAAATTGTGTTTATATAACGTTATAGAAACACCCCAACCTTGTTTAACCAACAGCAAAGCTTGCCCCTTTAAGTTCCGGCAGGAACTTTTTAAAGTACCACCTACAGTAGCTACTCGGAACTAAATTAGTTCCTGTGAAACTTAAGTTACCCAGGTACTTTTTTGTTGGAAACGCACATGGATTTTTTATTTATCTGGGAAAATAGCTGAACTGTCCTCATTTCAGACACCCTGCTGACACACACACACTTTTACTAGGCCTGTGATGCACTCACACAACTCACAACTCCTTAACTTTAACAGCCAGGTGGCGACAATAATTAGGAATAACAAATAAAATCCACTTTACCCTGTTGGTTAATCCTATTTGCGTGCAGCAGAAGGGGCGTGTGGATACTTCCTGAATGTTTCAAACCATTGCTTTCTTTGGGCTCATACTGAGCTCGCAAAACAAGACACAATGTTCTATTAAAGCAAAACATAAAACAAAAATTAAAAGTACACTAAGTTACAACTAGAACAGTACACTGCAAAAAGTCAGTGTTCAAAAACAAGGAAAAAAAATATGAAAATGAGGGGTATTTTACTTGAACTGAGCAAAATTATCTGCCAATAGAACAAGAAAGTTTGGCTTGTCAAGACTTTCCAAAACAAGTAAAATTAGCTAACCTCAATGAACCCCAAAATACCTTAAAATAAGTATATTCTCACTAATAACAAGTGCACTTTTCTTGGTAGAAAAACAAATATGAGACGTTTTTTCTCAATATGTTGAAAAATATTCTTAAATTAAGTAAATGCTAGTGCCATTAACTTGACATAATGATATGCGCTCGGCATTACATTTCTTGAAACCAGCAAACTTATACTAAAAACTAATGTATTGTTCTTAATGGAAAGGCAACAAGGCAACCGCTTGTTTATCTCGGGGTCGCCGCTCAGGCAAATCATATTGTCTAAAAATGCATTTTTCCATGGATAACATGACATCATCGCGCCAAGTGCGTGCTCTTTCAGTCAATTAGTGCACAATTTTTTTTTAGATTGTAATTTTGAAGAATTTATCTGAATGTGCATGAACTATTTCTGTTCAAAATGGTATGAAACATCAAATGTTTCAATATTAACTGTCAGTTTACTGTACTGTGCCAACTGTACTACTATAAGAGTACATATTTTCTATTGTTGCATTGAAAATAAAACAGCAAAGTCCATTTGGCTGTCATCTGTTTTAATTATGAGACACAATTGTGTCAAAGTCATGATTTTTTATTTCATGCTTGAAATAAGAATGATTACTTTGGAAAAAGCAGTTTTATACTCGTGAGTGTTGATGAAACAGCTTTGCAACAGTTGATATTCTAGTTTCAAGCATGTTTTACTCAATATAGGTCATAACATCTCAGCTACAAGCTGTAATATCTTACTGAGATCATTTAGGACCAAAACCCTTAAAACAAGTAAAACACTAACATAAAATCTGCTTAGTGAGAAGAATTATCTTATCAGACAGAAAATAAGCAAATATCACCCTTATTTGAGATATTTAATCTTACTTAGATTTCAGTTTTTGCAGTGTAGCCAATGACAGCACTGCCCACAATGGATGTGCTGCCGGGCACAAAATGGCTGCGTTGCGAGGCACGCATTAGGTGGATGAAACGTGTGTACGTTGGGAAAAGGTTCGAGGTTCCACTCCGTTTGCCTTTGTAGTCCACATAAACAGTCACTATAGAACCCCAGCAATTAACCGACTGGAGGTTTTAATCGGAGTATTTGCAGTGAAGAGAAGTGAATTATATTTATACAGCGCTTTTCTCTAGTGATTCAAAGCGCTTTACATAGTGAAACCCAATATCTAAGTTACATTTAAACCAGTGTGGGTGGCACTGGGAGCAGGTGGGTAAAGTGTCTTGCCCAAGGACACAACGGCAGTGACTAGGATGGCGGAAGTGGGAATCGAACCTGGAACCCTCAAGTTGCTGACACGGCCACTCTACCAACAAGCTACGCCGCCCCAGTAACATCTTTCTTACTATTTTGTCATTAAAACACATTAAGTAGCTGAAAGCAAGCTGTCGAATATAACACAGTTAAAAAAACACATTGTTTGCTTTCAAGACTTCACAGACCTTCCAGTTAATGCAGCGCTGCTGATTATTAATTACCTCACTGACTGATCTGCTAATGAAGTGGAACTTATTTTTTTTTAACCGGATGGATCATTTTAACGTTCACCTCCGCCTTTTGATGAGTGCTATTTTTGGTCTCCATCACAGGCTTTAATCCATTTAGGGAAACGAAACAAAACAAAGCTGAGTCGTCAAAATAAGGCAATTATTCCAGATCTTAGACATCCTTTCTGCTCCTAACCTTCGATTTTTAATTGGCCATTTTACTGTAGTTGTTGCGCAATACTAAAGCAACCATGAAATGATTGCCTTTATCAAGTGGAGGCCTGCACTCCTGTTGTTGTTTTCGCTGTTGCTAACCCAAAGAGCAGCACCTCTCAGTTGTAATCAAGTCTTACTTGAACTTTGTAAACAAGTTCCCTGTACAGTATTTTTAAGATGTATATTTAAGATAGCATATGCTATGCTATGCTAAGTCATTTTTTGTTTTGTTATGGTTAGCAAAGCAATTTCATATTAGCGTCTAGTTATGTCTTGTTCCTATTTCTGTGCATTTTCTCATAAATGGCAGTGGCAGTTCTAGATAGTATCCACAAAGTATTCACAGCGCTTCACTTTTTTCACATTTTGTTATGTTACAGCCTTATTTAAAATGCAATACATTCATTTGTGACCTCAAACGTCTACACATAATACCCCATATTAAAGGGGAACATTATCACAATTTCAGAATGGTTAAAACCATTACAAATCAGTTCCCAGTGGCTTATTATATTTTTTGAAGTTTTTTTCAAAATTTTACCCATCATGCAATATCCCTAAAAAAAGCTTCAAAGTGCCTGATTTTAACCATCGTTATAAACACCCGCCCATTTTCCTGTGACGTCACATAGTGAAGCCAACACAAACAAACATGGCGGAAAGAACAGCAAGCTATAGCGACATTAGCTCAGATTCAGACTCGGATTTCAGCGGCTTAAGCGATTCAACAGATTACGAATGTATTGAAACGGATGGTTGTAGTATGTAGCGAAAACAAAATTGAAGAAGAAACTGAAGCTATTGAGCCATATCGGTTTGAACCGTATGCAAGCGAAACCGACAAACGACACGACAGCCAGCGACACGGGAGAAAGCGAGGACAAATTCGGCGATCGCCTTCTAACCAACGATTGGTATGTGTTTGTTTGGCATTAAAGGAAACTAACAACTATGAACTAGGTTTACAGCATATGAAATACATTTGGCAACAACATGCACTTTGAGAGTGCAGACAGCCCAATTTTCATCAATTAATATATTCTGTAGACATACCCTCATCCGCGCTCTTTTCCTGAAAGCTGATCTGTCCAGTTTTGGAGTTGATGTCAGCAGGCCAGGGAAGCTAGGGTCGATAGGGGGTTTAGGTCGCTCGTCTGCGGGAACAAACTGCCGCCATTGCTTGCCGTGCTACCGAGGTCCTTTGTCCCTGAATTGCTCACACACTCCGGCAGATTCAATGGGGGTCTGGCGGCAGATTTCTTTGACTTTATCGTTGGAAATGCATCTGCTTTGAGTGTCGCAGGATATCCACACATTCTTGCCATCTCTGTCGTAGCATAGCTTTCGTCGGTAAAGTGTGCGGAACAAACGTCCAATTTCTTGCCACTTTCGCATCTTTGGGCCACTGGTGCAACTTGAATCCGTCCCTGTTCGTGTTGTTACACCCTCCGACAACACACCGACGAGGCATGATGTCTCCAAGGTACGGAAAACAGTCGAAAAAACGGAAAATAACAGAGCTGATTTGACTCGGTGTTTGAGAAAATGGCGGATTGCTTCCCGATGTGACGCCACGTTGTGACGTCATCGCTCCGAGAGCGAATATTAGAAAGGCGTTTAATTCGCCAAAATTCACCCATTTAGAGTTCGGAAATCGGTTAAAAAAATATATGGTCTTTTTTCTGCAACATCAAGGTATATATTGACGCTTACATAGGTCTGATGATAATGTTCCCCTTTAACAATGTGAAAAGTTGTAGTTTTTTTTGAGTTGTCAAATTTGTTAAAACTAAAAAATAGATGAAAACAAACACCTCCAATCCAATTTGATGAGGCTTTAGAGGTGCTGCAAAGAGGAATGGACAAAAAGAAGTAGGCAAACCTGCCCAAGGATAGGTGTGCCAAGCTTGTGGCATCGTATGCAAAAATACTTGAGTCTGTAATTGCTGCCAGTGGTTCATCAGCAAAAGTTGTGAATACTTATATAATTTTTATTTTTAAATACATTTGCAAAAAAAATAGATAACATTTTCACATTGTCGTCATGTGGAATTGTGTGTAAAATTTTGAGGACAAAAAGTAATTTATTCCATTTTCGAGTAAGGCTGTAATATAGCAAAATATGGAAAAAAGTGAAGCCCTGTGAATACTTTCAAAATTCAAAAAAGAAAGACAATTAAAACATTTACAACCTACTCAGTGGCCTAGTGGTTAGAGTGTCCGCCCTGAGATGGGTAGGTTGTGAGTTCAAACTCCGGCCGAGTCATACCAAAGACTATAAAAATGGGACCCATTACCTCCCTGCTTGGCACTCAGCATCAAGGGTTGGAACTGGGGGTTAAATCACCAAAAATGATTCCCGGGCGCGGCCACCGCTGCTGCCCACTGCTCCCCTCACCTCCCAGGGGGTGATGAAGGGTGATGGGTCAAATGCAGAGAATAATTTTGCCATAGTGTGTGTGTGTGTGTGACAATCATTGGTACTTTAACTTTAACTTTAACTTTTTAACTTTAACTTTAATTTATATAAAAAATAACATTCATTAGTTTGACAGTTTGCTGACTTATTTTGGGCACCATATTAAGCACTATAATCATGTAAATGCTCCAATAAATGCCTCTATGTAGATAACAGCTAAGGCTTCTGTAGTCACATATACAAAATAAAGTCAAACTAAATTAAATTTAAAAAAAGAAAACAATTTAAAAAATGTCAATAATAATAATGATTAATTTGACAGTTTGCTGACTTATTTTGGGCACCATAGTAGCACTATAATCGTGTAAATGCTCCAATAAATGCCTCCATTTAGATAACAGCTGAGGCTCCGGTAGTAACATATATGAAGTAGAATTAAACTGAATTACATTTCAAAAAAGAAAATTATGTAATTATTAATTGAACAGCTTGCTGACTATTATGGGCAATATATTAAGCACTGTGTTTGTGTTAAATGCTCCAATAGATGGCTATATTCAGTTAACAGATGAGGCTAATATTGCCATATATATATATATATATATATATATATATATATATATATATATATATATATATATATATATATATATAAAATACTTACAGTAAATAAATAAAAAAGAAAGGAAAATAAATTTAAAAAAATCATTATTTTGACAGCTTGCAGACTTATTTTGTGCAAGTTGTTAAGCACTATGTTCATGTAAATGCTTCAAAAATGCTTCCACAATTGTCCATGTGGCCCATAGCTGTAACTGAAACTGTCCACTCTTTTTGTATTCAAAACAGTTTTTTTGACATTATGTATAACTATAGAACCCACCTACAGCTATAGTACAGTATAGATTGTGTATCACTTTGCCGTATTGACCCAAACATTGCAAAAGAAGCAAACGCTTTCGGCAACTCTTAAAGACATTAACTTGACGCTAACCCTTGACATTTATATCTGAGAGTGACTCACACAACGTTGTGGGACACACACATGCACATACCAACGTGGTCTTTGCGAGGCCTTGTGGTTTTAACGCAAGCTGTCAGCGCTGCCACATTGTTGTGACTCGTTAGGCGGAACAACGCTGCAGGCATGTCAGACGTGTGTGTGTGTGTGTGTGTGTGTGTGTGTTGGTGGGAAAGTAGCTGTTTGTACACACACTGTAGCATCCTATTGACAGGATCAAACAGTGCAGATATATTTTGGCAGTATGTCAAATGTGTGAAATCAAATGTAGCGCAGTACCAAAAAAACAGTTTTGACATTGGCCTCGTGCACACACGCACGCACACACACACACACACACACACACACACACACACACACACACACACACACACACACACACACACACACACACACACACACACACACACACACACACACACATTCCCGCAAGGCCGATTATATCAGATTTGTTTCAAAGAGAATTTAAGTCAGCGTGCGCAATCTCAAGAGGCAATCGCAGAATCGTTCCAATAATCTGCTCCATCTTTGTCCTCCTCCGCTGTCTCGTTTCCCGCTTCCGTTGCCATCTGCATGGCCGCAATCTGATCGAGTGTCTTCTTCTTCTTCTTCTTCTTCCTCCTCCGTGACCACCTCTTCTGATCGGGTGAAAGAGCAAGGAGAAACAGAATAGCCTGCGCCTCAGGCCCAGAACATCCACAATTCATCTTCTCTGTGTTTAAAAGAGCTGATCAGCAAGGCAGCGGGTGCAAGGTTGACACCGGTGCTTGGAATTCCATGTTTAGTGTACTTGAAGTTTGAATTAGTTTGGCCACAAAAGCCCACGAGACTGAGTATTTGCTCACTTATAGGTCCTACATTAAAGTGTTTTTCAGCAGTTTTTTTAAAAAGTCACTAAGGTCCCACAATAGCGTAATAGAAGTGTCAACATACAGCCTTGATGCTGAATTTTAGACAGTTTAAGAGTGCTTTGAGCAAGCACAACTATGTGTTCGTATTTTTAAAGCTAATGAGCTGCTTCATCCTCTTTACACAGGGTTTCTGCAGGTATCAGCAAATATCATTTCATGCTTTTTAATGCCACTTGAAACACATTTAATTCCCATTTCCTACTGAAGATAGAGACTCAAAAACTTACAACTGTCTATATAGAAACATTTTAAGTATTTGACAATGATCATATTAAATAGTTGAAAAGTTTATATTAGCTGTTACTCCCTAGTGCATTAGAGTTGGCTCACTAGACTGTAATCTAAGAATTTATTTGTACCACATTTTCCGGACCATAGGGCGCACCGGATTATAAGGCGCATTGCCGATGAAAGGTCTATTTTCGATCTGTTTTCATATATATGGCGCATTAAAGGAGTCATATTATTGTTATTTTTTCTAAATGTAAAACACTTCCTTGTGGTCTACATAACATGTAATGGTGGTTCTTTGGTCAAAATGCTGCATAGATGATGTTTTACAGATCCTCTTCAAGCCGCTTTCGGACAGTCGCTTCCGCATGCGCCGTTTTGTGGGCGCCCTTATTTACGTGGCTCACCTTCGGCAGTGTCTTCTCCCCGTCATCTTTGTTGTAGCGGTGTAGCGTGCAAGGACGGGAGTGGATGAAGTGTCAAAAGATGGAGCTAACTGTTTTAATGACCTTCAGACTTTACTCAAATCAATAACGGAGCAGCATCTCCTCATATGGAAACAACTACACCGGAAATGTGTCCCGTGAAAAACGGAACTTTAATAACTACATTTCCTTGGGTGAATAATAAAAACTCACTACACCGGTATGTTTTAGCGCTTTCATGTCGAGTTTACTGACAGATATAAGTAAGAACTTTACACTACTTTATATTAGAAATGGCAACAGCATGTTTTATTTCTCTTGCTAAATTAAGCATTTTAAAGCATGCAAATGGCTAAATAACCTAAAAATATAAATAATACAAAAATAATGGCCACTAGATGAGCCCATACCAATCAGAGCGTGCTGTTCAGTATCTTGGCCACTGATTGGCTAAGTCTCAAGCAGCATTAATATATTGGTTTAAATAGTGTGAAGGTTTCTAAAGAGTGTTATTTAAATGTCTAGATGCCTCTCACAATGTTGAAAAATGTATTTAGATTTTTAATGCTCTAACTATGAAACTATATGATTTAATAATGATTTATACTTGGTAGGAATGTGTTTGTTAGCGTTCAGGCCTGGAACCGATAAATAAATGAGGGACAACTGTACCTCTTCTATTATAGGAGACATTGCTTCAGTTTTCATATGATACGTTTTTTTGTCGGACTATCTGGAACCAATTACTAACAACTAAGAGACCACTGTACTCTACTGTAACTCTCCATTTGTCCAACGCAATAAATGTCATATATCGCATTCAACAACGTAACATTAAGGAGTGGAACAGAAGGGCACAAACAACAGCAACACTAGCATAGCTATGTTAGCTACAACTTACTACTCGTACGTCTGCAGCAGAGTAGATGACATCAATCAATCAATCAAAGTGTATTTATATAGCCCTTAATCACAAGCGTCTCAAAGGGCTGCACAAGCCACAACGACATCCTCGGTTCAGATCCCACATCAGAGCAAGAAAAAACTCAACCAAATGGGATGACAATGAGAAACCTTGGAGAGGACCGCAGATGTGGGGACGTCGAGTGGATCTAGTTAATAGCGTGAGAGTCCAGTCCATAGTGGGGCCAGCAGGGGATCATCTTGAGTGGAGACAGGTAAGCAGCGCAGAGACGTCACCAACTGATGCACAGATGAGTGGTCCTTTGAACAGCTAACATATCATCTGAGGTCACCTAATAACCTCTCCACGCAGGAGAGGGGGGCAGAACAGAAACGAGACGGCAGATCAACTGGTCTAGAAGGGGGGTCTATTTAAAGGCTAGCGCAAAGATCGGGAACCTGTTTGGCTGAGAGAGCCATGAAAGCCAAATATTTTAAAATGTATTTCCGTGAGAGCCGTATAATATTTTGTAACAATGAATACAACTAAATTCATGCATTTTTAAGTAAGAACACAATTTTTAGAGTATAATGAGTCTCTTATTCTTTTTAATAACAATGTTGCTCTGAAGCTAACCAATAATACATGAAATACTTCTTACCATTAATGCGACTTCTGGTGCTGCATGGCTTTGCTGATGGCTTTGTCGTCTGGTTGATACGTGGTTATTTTTAACACTGTGATTACCAGCGGAATTATTCATTACTTATCGTGTTAAGCAGTGTCAGCTAAGATTGATCTGAGAGCCAGATGCAGTCATCAAAAGAGCCACATCTGGCTCTAGAGCCATAGGTTCCCTACCCCTGGGCTAGAGTATACAAATGAGTTTTATGATTGGACTTAAATGCTTCTACTGAGGTAGCATCTCTAACTGTTACTGGTAGAACATTCCAGAGTACTGGAGCCCGAATAGAAAACGTTCTATAGCCAGCAGACTTTTTTTGGGCTCTGGGAATCACTAATAAGCCGGAGTTCTTAGAAAGCAGATTTCTTGCTGGGACATATGGTACAATACAATCAGCAAGATAGGATGGATTGGATGACAGAGCTCTAGTCTTTTTAATATCTGGAGCGAAGCCTGAAGCAGGACTTCCAAAGCGAGCGTTTGAGCGCCTTTTTCATGTAAAAGTGGAGCAACCAAGTGAGGGGGATGATAGATTTTGCCCACGTATGGGTGCTGGTAAACAGTCTGTAGAGACACACTTTACAGTGGGAACAACACTAAAACATCCATTCTGACTAATAAGGGACCTTAAAGATGTTTTGGTGTTATCCTGCTTGCTAAGATGCTTACGCGTCCATTTTCCTGCTTCCATGGAGCATCAATTACAAAGAAGAAAAGACCGGGCCTGGGTGACCCCTATAGGTCCAAAGACCTTTGGGCACATAAAGAAGATGTGGCATTTAGGCTTTAAAAGACGGAGAGTATAAATATGTAGGAGTCTAAATCGGTCATTGTCAGCCATTTAGTGCGCCTCATGCCCTCCGTGTCTTCTATTAGAGTTCAGTCAAAGGTCTTTCCTGCACTCTGACACTCATCCTTGCTCTCTTACCTCCAGATCACACGCTCCTCTCTCAGTCATTTGCAGCCATTTACACATCTAGCACCTCACGCCGCTGCAGGCGACATAGCATGTCTACATGTGAAGTGTGTGTGTGTTTGTGTGTGTGTGTGTGTGAGAGAGAGTGAGAGGAGTCTCAAATTAAAGCCACTCGTGTGAATCCAAACTCCCCATCCGATAATTGCATTAAGTCTCTATTTGAATATACGCTCATCACGCAGCGTAATTCTGCCGGTTGCGCCGTGTCCTCGCATGTAATTGAAATGACTGCGTAATGAAGGCGTATTTAAATCATAACTCCCTCACTTCATTCGCTTCACGCCGCCTCCAAAACAAACATCCAACCTCGGAAGAATTCCGTGCAACTTTGCTCACATTGTGTGTGATCCGCTAGCGTGGCGAAGTGTCGGCGCACTCTGCTAAATCACAGAGATAGTAGCTTTTCACACAAGAAAAAGTAAGTAGAAAAACTAGCAATGGATGTTAGTTTATGCAAATATAGTTTTATCAAATGATTCCATTCAATCAGAAATAGTGTATTATTATTGCAAATTATCTAATTTCTCTCGGGGGATGTAATTATTTATCTTTTCTCGATAAAATGATTGTTACGAATTATGCCAATATTTTATATATTTATATAATTTATTGTATTTATATGACTACCAAAGCCTCAGTTTTGAATCAAATAGAGACACTTTTTTGAAGCATTTACATGAACATAGTACTTAAGAACTTGCCCAAATTAAGTCAGCAAGCTGTCAAAATAAAGATTTTTTAAATGTATTTTCATTTTTTTTGTTTATTTATTAATATATATATATATATATATATATATATATATATATATATATATATATATATATATATATATATATATATATATATATATTAATGTGGCAACAGTAGCCTCAGCTGTTAACTGAATATAGCCATTTATTGGAGCATTAACACAAACACAGTGCTTAATGTATTGCCCAAAATAGTCAGCAAGCTGTTTAATAATTACATTTAAAAAAAAAATGTAATTCAGTTTAATTCTATTTCATATATGTTACTACAGGAGCCTTAGCTGTTATCTAAATAGAGGCATTTGTTGAGGCATTTTATACGATTATAGTGCTTATTTTATTATGGTGCCCAAAATAAGTCAGTAAACTGTCAAATTAATAATTTGTATTATTATTTACATTTTTTTATTTTCTTTCTTTTTTTAAATTTAATTTAATTTGACTTTATTTTGTATATGTGACTACAGGAGCCTCAGCTGTTATCTAAATACAAGCATTTATTGGAGCATTTACACGACTATAGTGCTTCATATGGTGCCCAAAATAAGTCAGCAAACTATCAAATTAATAATTGTTATTATTATTAAATTGTTTTTTTATTGTCATTCTTTTTTTAATTTAATTTAATTTGACTTTATTTTGTATATGTGACTCCAGGATCCTCAGCTGTTATAAATGATAATGATAAATGGGTTGTACTTGTATAGCGCTTTTCTACCTTCAAGGTACTCAAAGCGCTTTGACACTACTTCCACATTTACCCATTCACACACACATTCACACACTGATGGAGGGAGCTGCCATGCAAGGCGCTAACCAGCACCCATCAGGAGCAAGGGTGAAGTGTCTTGCTCAGGACACAACGGACATGACGAGGTTGGTACTAGGTGGGGATTGAACCAGGGACCCTCGGGTCGCGCACGGCCATTCTTCCACTGCGCCACGCCGTCCCGTTATCTGAATAGAGGCATTTATTGACGCATTTACATGAGAATAGTGTTCAACATCTTGCTCAAAATAAATCAGCAAATGTCAAAAATAGTGATAAAAGATAAATAAATACAATAAACAAAAAAACAGTTAAAGCAATCAAACATATGGTAATAATTATCTAAATGTATTGTTTATTTCCTTTATAGTCTAACTTTTTTTGGACTCGTTTGTGGGGGTTTAGCATGAATGGAGGCTGGAGCAGACTTTGTGTATAATTTCAGACTCAATTCTGGTTAACATCCAATCTTGTCTTTGCAATTATTTAGCTCTTAGGTATTTAATGTCCTAAAACTCTGCTCACATGTTTTTGTTGTTACACATCTCCAAAGACTTTTGCTAATTGGCATGAGTGGAAGGTTTTCAGCATTTAATGAGACTTTCATTAGCATTAGCACCTCAAAGCGGGCACTTAGTGGCACCAGCCAAAATGTTTGCTCATTAGTATTTCTATTCATTTTTTTGGACAATGGGCTGAATGACACTTTTTTTTTTTAAATTTTATTTTATGCGTTGGTCTGTTGATGTTCCAGAGCAGTATTTAGGCATCAAACAAACAGCAGGGGTTTAAAGTGGGAGCTATCATTGTCATTTTTAATGGTCATTTTTTAAAAACATTATACCTATAATAAAAAAGTATTTTTACGTCGCAAAAACTATCCATCCAGCCATCCATCCATGTTCATCCACTTATCCGAGGTGGCAGCAGCCTAAGCAGAGAAGCCCAGACTTCCCTCTTACCAGCCACTTCGTCCAGCTCCTCCCGGGGGATCCCGAGGTGTTCCCAGGCTGGCCAGGAGACATAGTTTTCCCAAAATCTCCTGGGTCTTCCCCATGGCCTCCTACCGGTCGGACGTGCCCTAAACACCTCCCTAGGGAGGCGTTCGGGTGGCATCCTGACCAGATGCCCGAACCACCTCATCTGGCTCCTCTCGATGTGGAGGAGCAGCGGCTTTACTTTGAGCTCCTCCCGGATGACAGAGCTTCTCACCCTATCTCTAATGGAGAGTCCTGCCACCCGACAGAGAAACTAATTTTGGCCGCTTGTACACGTGATCTTGTCCTTTCGTTCATAACCCAAAGCTCATGACCATAGGTGAGGATGGGAGCGTATATCGACCGGTAAATTGAGAGCTTTGCCTTCCGGCTCAGCTTCTTCACCACAACGGATTGATACAGCGTCCGGATTACTGATGACGCCGCACCGATCCACCTGTCGATCTCACAATCAACTCTTCCCTTACTTGTGAACATGACTCCGAGATACTTGAACTCCTCCACTTAGGGCAAGATCTCTTCCCCAACCCGGAGATGGCCCTCCACCTTTTTCCGAGTGAGAACCATGGACTCGGACTTGAAGGTGCTGATTCTCATCTTAGTCGCTTCACACTCGGCTGCGAACCGATCCAGTAAGAGCTGAAGATCCTGGCTTGATGAAGCCATCAAGACCACATCTTCTGCAAAAAGCAGAGACCAATCCTGCAGCCACCAAACCGGATACCCTCAATGCCCCGACTGCGCCTAGAAATTATGTCCATAAAAGTTATCAACGGATTTGGAGGATAAAGGGCAGGCCTGGCGGAGTACAACCCTCACTGAAAACGGGTCCGACTTACTGCCGGCAATGTGGACCGAGCTCTGACACCGATCATACAGGGAGCGGACCGCCACATTCAGACAGTCCGATCCCATCCTCTCTGAGCACTCAACACAGGACTTCCCGGGGGACACGGTCGTATGCCTTCTCCAAGTCCACAAAGCATACGTAGACTGGTTGGGCAAACTCCCATGCACTCTCAAAGACCCTGCCGAGAGTATAGAGCTGGTCCACAGTTTCACGACCAGGACGAAAACCACACTGTTCCTCCTGAATCCGAGGTTCGACTATCCGGCGTAGCCTCCTCTCCAGTACACCTGAATAGACCTTACCGGGAAGGCTGAGGAGTGTGATCCCACGATAGTTGGAACACACCCTCCGGTTCCCCTTCTTAAAGAGAGGAACCACCACCCCGGTCTGCCAATCCAGAGGTACCGCCCCCCGATGTCCACGCAATGTTGGAAGGCCCCGGGGGTGGATTAGATCCGCCCGGAGTTCCTTAAGGCTCTGGATGCTGTACCAAAAAACCAAATAATAAAACGTATACAGTGTGTGTCAATTTACAACTAAATGAAGCGCAAAGTCACTCAGTACAAAAATACATTAAAGTCATTTTGAAAAAGTTGAAAAAAAAAATTCACATGTTGAAAACACTATCTTTACCCAGCACTCTTTCCTTTTCTCATGTCTGATTTCAAGTCACTTGTTTGTTTGCAACTGCCATAAGAAGATTATGGCTAATGCTTGGGAGACATAATGAGGGGAAACAAGTTTAACAGTAAGAAAAGTGAAATTAGCTTTTTATACTACCTATTATTGCGCTTATGTATTCCTTCGGCATGCGATTCCCAATTCAGCAAAATTCTAGATTCAAACCGATTCTTGTAATATATTATTTGGTATGAAGTAAGCGTAAAGATGGCCTAAATTTGTATGATTCTTTAAAAAAAGTACAAAAGTGTATGCATATATACTGTATATATGTGTATATATATATATATATACACAGTATATATATATATTTACACACACACGTTCATATATATATACCGTATTTTTTGGACTATAAGTTGCAGGTTTTTTTCATAGTTTGGCCAGGCTCCAGTGCGACTTATGTTTTTTTCCTTCTTTATTATGCATTTATACTCCGGTGCGACTTATACTCCGAAAAATACGGTGTATATATATATTTTTTTTAATTTATTTAATTGATTCTTGAAAATTAAAAATTAATTTAAAACCGTGTTAAATAATGTGTTTGTATGTTTTTCTTTTTGTGCAATATTGTTAATTAATGGGGTTCCACACAATATGACAATGGCATAGACATTAGACCTTAGAACATTTGAGACAAACGCATACTTTAAAAAATCGTACCCAAAGTCAAGCCAATATGATTGGCTTCACCTTTGCGGTATACTCAATTAAACATGGACGAAACATAGTCCCATTAGCTAGTGTTAAACTCATCCCTTCCCCTTGAAGTGTGTATTTCTAGTGGAGCAAGCAACCTTATGTAGGCCATGCCTGTGCAGGACGCTCGGCGCACTCCAAACAGGTGTTTCCACAGGTGTGCTTTCTGACGTGATTAGGTTAAACATGCAAACTGGCTTGATGGAACAAATAATTATCCCATCATGCCGTCTTGTAAGCCATCACGGTCAGCGCTCGTACTCACTCCAAATTTTCAATCACGTCACTTTGCGGGGAAGTGAGTGAGGATTCGGGAGCAAAAGTGGAGAGAAAAATGATGAATGTGAGCACAGGGGAAAGGTTTGGATAATGCTAACTTTTTTTTCCCAATCTGCTTTTCTCCTTTCTACAAAAAAGGTTGCATATGCTCCCGCCAAGCTCGCCAAGTAACCTTTTGCCTCTTTTTACGACGTGACATCTCGCTCTCGTCGCCATTTTTGAGTTAGTGAAAATGTCACAGAGCGTGTGAACAGCAGCTTGAACATTTAAAGGAACAGCAGCATTTCTTTTCTCTGTGGATGTAATAAAACAACTAATATGTTGTACAAATAGCATGCCACCAATAGATATTGTATTATTTAAAATACTTAGATTGTGAAATGATTATCTGAAAAACGGTTTATTATGGTCAGCGCTGTTTAAATAGGAATCTAGAGTAATCGCACAATTACAGTTGTCTCTGGAATTGTAATTTAGTGTGTCTTATTGTATCTGCAGCTGGCGCAGGAGAGTTAGAAACAATAACAATGGCAGCCCATCAATCCATTGTCAGTCCAGCCTTGCGCACATCCAGAGTCAGAACAACCGTCTCACTGTTTGTAATCACGGCATGCTAACGGAAAGACACGCAGCGCTGTCGCCTCCACGGAAAATTCAGTGTGGTAAAATTAATTTAACATTATGCAACTGGGAATTACAGGCCAAAAAAGAGACATACAGATCAGGTGCAGGAAGAGTGCACCTTGCATTTGCTACGCTTGTGCATGTAAGAACATACTTAATGTTATTTTGCTACCATTCAAGCTAACCCTGCTTGGCACTCAGCATCAAGGGTTGGAATTGGGGGTTGAATCACCAAAAATTCTCCCCGGGCGCGGCCATCGCTGCTGCTCACTGCTCCCCTTACCTCCCAGGGGGTGAACAACGGGATGGCTCAAATGCAGAGGATAATTTCACCACACCTTGTGTGTGTGTGACAATCATTGGTACTTTAACTTTAAGTTAACATTTAGCAAACCAGCAAAGAAATATCAAACCCTTTTCAATTCACAGACCTAAATCTGGTGTTGTTTATTTGCCGTGGTACATTTTGTTGAAAAAAACATCCTAATATCGATGTTTACAAGACAGCCTTTTCATGGCCCAAAGCACTTCTTCTTCAGGGGAAGTTCAGGTAGGCTTTATGCAGGTCGACCCAGGTTCGAGTCACGGGCGGAACAGTAAAGCAGGGGCTAAACCAGGCAGGCTACAGTGGTGCCGTGGCCCAAATAAGACCGAGGTTTAAGGGTTTGAGCATAAGCCAGTGTGGCTGGGCCATGTGTACGTTGTTAAACCTCACTCCCTGATAACCTCAAGATCAGTGCTGGCTTATAGTGAAGAGGTTCATTTGGCCTACTGATAATACATTTATATAAACTCTGCAGCCTTCATCAGAGGTGTCACGTGATGTTGTTGTGATGTTGTCTGTGATGAGTTACATGGGATGTGCCATCCCAACTGAGGATGTGTCCCAGGTGTGGGAAAGTTTGTAAGCTTTGTCCCAATTCAGGGTTTGCATCCTTTGAAGGGCAAATTTGAAGGCCGCTTACGTCACAACGCTGCGCGAAGGCTGTCCCAATTCATTCAAATTCGAAGGCTCCTCCAAATGCAGCCGACGAATGCGCCCTCCTATTCCCTGTATTCGGAGGATGCACCGCGACTATCCTTCATGGCCTTCCATATCCCAAAATGCTTTGCGTGTCTTTGTTCAACCCGGATCTTTTTGACGATGGCGGCAAATACAAGCACCGGCAACGAATACATTTTCAAATGTAAGTATCCTCCGCAGGCTAGACAGTCCCATTTAACAACGGGTGACGCAGTGCCTCCAAAGGTCCAGCCTTCTGAGGCTGAGTAGGCCGGGTTCTCCGAAGGATGCAGACCCTGAATTGGGACACAGCCGTAGGCTCCTTCGTACAGTCTTCGCTTCCTGATTTCAACCGCCTCTTTGATCCACCGGGGCCTGTTTCTCCGATGTGTATTTTTTGGCAGGTTAGGCAAGGGATCTCACATATCACATCACACTTTTTCTCGGGGGAGATCTGATCCTAAAGGTGTACCAGGATTTGGTACACCGGCTTCACTGGCAAGCTGATGTGGTGTTTTCTTATTACGTTCTGTGACTCACACTGACGTATGGGAGGGTGACCATGCCCAGGTTCTCAGGCCTCTCTCCCAGTTGGGGTAGTTGCCGGCATTAAGCGCCTGCCTTCTATGGTTCTCCTTTCAGTCCTGGTTGTCTGTGATGACCTTAGTGCGGTCACATCGAGTACCGACTACTGGTAGCTTGTGTGTTGTGGGGTGCTGTGATGTCCATAGTAAGTATCGGTCTGTGTGTGTAGGCTGTTGGTCTATTTTGATCTTGATCCTCAATGTTCCTCAAAGCGATGGATGTGTGCTCTTTCTCTTCATGAGTGAATTTTATGTTTCTAGTTTCGTTTATGGTGTTTAAATGGTCTGTGGGTTTTTGTGTGAGGCCGACCTTTATCTTCTCCAAGATGTCGTCCACATAACGTTTCCAGAGGCACAGTCTACATTCCTCGGGAGCAGTGGCAAAGGCTCTGGCTGGCTATCGGGTTGATAGCTGGGGCTTTTAGCTTGGTAGCTAGCATGCTCGTCTCCCATGCCGGACGACGCAGGTTCAAGTCCCGGGCGCAACAGAAAAAGCTGGGACTAGACTAGATTCACCTCAACATTTACACAGCTAGCAATTGGCCAACTCAGAAAAAGGCTCATCATTCTTGTCAAGTCATAAAGCAGATGAAACTATTGATAGGTCTGTATATACTCAGTGGCCTAGTGGTTAGAGTGTCCGCCCTGAGATGGGTAGGTTGTGGGTTCAAACCCTGGCCGAGTCATACCAAAGACTATAAAAAAATGGGACCCATTGCCTCCCTGCTTGGCACTCAGCATCAAGGGTTGGAATTGGGGGTTAAATCACAAAAAATGATTCCCGGGCGCGGCACATTCACTGCTGCCCTCACCTCCCAGGGGGTGATCAAGGGGATGGGTCAAATGCAGAGGACAAATTTCACCACACCTAGTGTGTGTGTGACAATCATTGGTACTTTAACTTTAACTTCATCTTTGATGTGTGTGAGTCCAGAATGGTTACTAAAGTACATCCACATGGAATATGGACAATGTCATGAAGACTGCTTTGTGTCAAACCGTCACTTTACACACTTACTAACCTCTAACGCCCACCACTGCCAGCTGGCGAGCACGTACGTCGCAGACACATTACACACCGCCTCCGACGTCAGCCATGTTTGTTATCAGTCACGTCTGCGACAAGCGTGAGGGCAACCCAGACCTTCTGTTTGCTCGTATGAACACACTTGGAGCCGCTATGGAACAAGGAAAGAGACGAAGAGGGGGGGAAAAACAGTTTCCACGCACTTGTCGCTTCCTATAAATTTCTCCTCTCCTTGTTTGTCCGCCTCGCTGTTTCTCTCTTTAATACCATTATTGGAGGCATCAGCCAGAGTGGTGGCATTTACTGGCCCTGACGCTTTCGCTCTCTCTCTCACATTTTCATACACATGCAACCACACACGTACTTATAGATGGGCAGGCTGCCCACTGCATGCTAAGGTAATGAGATTGGCAAAACGCCACATTCCCAACAACCGCTCTTGGTGTTTTTTCCCCTTGCATGCACACAACGCGCAGATTTACACCTCGAGGCACAAAATCAAGGAACACCTAAAAGACACGGGTGTCATACATACGAGTGCGAAAACACACAAAAAATAAGTAAATAAATCAGGCCCCTGCTGTTTGGAAGCGACACAGTATTAACGAGCTGGCAGTTGTTCATGATTTGAGCAATGCATGCTGGGAGATGATTGATTGAACATGTCTATTGGATTGATGCTATGATGCGGTTTACTTTATATTGTCGCAAAGTCGAGTTAATTAGCGTTCAAGGTTGGAGGGAAAGCACAGTTCATTGATACATCATTTGAAGAAAGGAAGGCATCATGGATTTTTCAAAACAAATCTTGGTGGCCCAATTAGTTGCTGCTCTGTGCTGCCTAAATAAGATGCCATTAACATAGTATAGTAAGTTAAATAAAGTTAAAGCTATAACAGTTAGGTTCCGGGCCATTTTAATGGTATGTTGTGTGTTAAAAGCAACTATGGCCTGGAATAATACACACTGGTCTCATTAGTGTGCTGCCTAAACAGGCAGCAGCAAAAACATTGTTCAGTTCAAATGTTACAAAAGTTAGGCTCTGGATCATTTTAATGTTATTTTGTGCATTTGAAGCAACTAAGGCATAATGGGTTCAAGGTACTGAACTGTATACACATTGGCCCAAATAGTTTGCTGCCTAAACAGGTTGTGGTAAAAACATAGTATTGTCTTACAGTTATAAAAGTTAGATTCTGCTTAATTTTAATGTTATTAGTTTGTGCTTGAAGCAACTAAGGTATAGAGGATTTGTAAAGTACTGTATATACATTGGTCTAATTAGTTTGCTGCCTAAACAGGTTGTGGTATAAACATAATATGGTCTAAAAGTTACACAAGTTCAACTCTAGATCATTGTATTGTTGTTTTGTGTGTTTAAAGCAACTAAGGCATAGAGTAATACAAAATGGTTCAATTAGTTTTCTGCCTAAACAGGTTGTGGTAAAAACATGTATAGTCTTAAAATTTCAAAAGTTAGACTCTGCTTAATTTTAATGTTATTTGTTTGTGTTTGAAGCAACTAAGGTATAGTGGATTTTTAAAGTACTGTATATACATTGGTCTAATTAGTTTGCTGCCTAAACGGGTTGAGGTAACAACTAAATATAGTCTAAAAGTTTTGGAAGTTAAACTCTGGATCACTATAATGTAATTTTGTGTGTTTGAAGCAACTAAGGCATAATGGACTTTAAAAGTACTGAACTGAATACACATTGGTCCAAATAGTTTACTGCCTAAACAGGTTGGGGTAAAAACATACTATGGTCTAAAAGTTACAAAAGTTCAACTCTGGATCATTTTATTGTTGTTTTGTGTGTTTAAAGCAACTAAAGCGTAGAGTAATACAAAATGGTTCAATTAGTTTGCTGCCTAAACAGGCAGCTGCAAAAACATAGTATAGTCTAAAGTTAGAAATGTTAGGCTCTGGATCATTTTAATGTTGTTTTGTGCGTTTGAAGCAACTAAGGCATAACATACTTTGAAAGTACTGAATTGTGTAAACATTGGTCCAAATAGTTTGCTGCCTAAACAGGTTGTGGTAAAAACATATTATAGTCTTAAAGTTACAAAAGTTAGACTCTGCTTAATTTTAATGTTATTTGTTTGTGTTTGAAGCACTAAGGTATAGTGGATGTTTAAAGAACTGTATATACATTGGTCTAAATAGTTTGCTGCCTAAACGGGTTGAGGTTACAATTAAATGTAGTCTAAAAGTTTTGGAAGTTAAACTCTGGATCACTATAATGTAATGTTGTGTGTTTGAAGCAACTAAGGCATAATGAACTTTCAAAGTACTGAACTGAATACACATTGGTCCAAATAGTTTACTGCCTAAACAGGTTGGGGTAAAAACATACTATGGTCTAAAAGTTACAAAAGTTAAACTCTGGATCATTTTATTGTTGTTTTGTGTGTTTAAAGCAACTAAAGCGTAGAGTAATACAAAATGGTTCAATTAGTTTGCTGCCTAAACAGGCAGCTGCAAAAACATAGTATAGTCTAAAAGTTACTAAAGTTAGGCTCTGGATCAATGTTGTTTTGTGCGTTTGAAGCAACTAAGGCATAACAGACTTTGAAAGTGCTGAATTGTGTACACATTGGTCCAAATAGTTTGCTGCGTAAACAGGTTGTGGTGAAAACATAGTATAGTTTAAACATTACAAAAATTAAACTCTGAATCATTTTAATGTTATTTTGTGTGTTCTAAACAACTAAGGCATAGAATAATACACAATGGTCCAATTAGTTTGCTGCCGAAAAAGGCAGCGGCAAAAACATAGTAAAGACTAAAAGTAACAAAAGTTAGGCTCTGGATCATTTTAAAGTTATTTTGTGTGTGTTGAACCAACAAAGGCATAATGGATTTCCATGGTACTGTATACACATTGGTCCAATTAGTTTGCTCCCTAAACGGGTTGCAGTAAAAGCATAGTATAGTTTGCAAATCTTGGCCATTTTATGTTAGGCTAAATGGGTTGTGGTAAAAACAAGAGAAAATACAACTTTTTGAACTATTTAAATGTTATGTTTCGTATATGTCAGAATGGAGGCGTGATTCATTTTTTTAAAGTAAACATGTTTGCATTAGTTTGCTGCTTATACAGGTTGCTGAAAAGGACATTATTAACATTTTTCATGTTGAGTTGGAGGGAGAGTGATTTTTTTAGGAATGCATGTTCTCCCTACAAGTTGCTGCCCAAATGAGTTGCAGTAGAAACAGGTTCAAAGTTTGGATGTAGATCATTTTATGTTCACATTGTTTTGCTGTGACTTAAGGCAATTTAATCATAATGGATGGAGCACATGGATATTACTTGTTGGGCAAATACGTTGCTGCTCGGTGCTGCTTGAACGGGTTGCAGAAGAAACGTTGTATAACAAAATAAAGTCATACAACTTAGGATCCAGGAACATTGCTTCAATTAGTCTGCTACCTAAATGGGTTGCGGTAGAAACTCGAATGAATTATACAATTTGAGTTATTTTAATGTTATATTTATTAAGTGGCGTAATGGATGCTTATGTATTTTAAAAAAAAATACATGTTGTTAGCACTAGCTTGCTACCCAAATGGGTTTTGGTAGGAACAGGAAGCACATCTAAAAGTTTGGATTCTGACCATTTTAATATTGTGTTGTGTGTTGACTATTGCTTGAAGAAATGGCTCCATAATAGATTTTCTAAAAAAAAAGAGGAACTATACAATGTTAGAATCATACTACTTGTATTTGAAGTAATGAAGGTGTAATGAATCATTCAAAGAATAAATGTTATTACCTGCCCAAATCGGTTGTGGTAGAAACAGGAAGTTAATCTAAAAGTTTGGATCCTGACCATCTTAATGTTGCATTGTGTGTTGACTATTGCTTGAAACAATGGCTCAATAATGGATTATTTAAGATATTCCTGCTTGGAAAATACATTTCTGCCTAAACAGGTTGCGGTAGAAACAAGATGTTAATCTAAAAAAAATTTGGATTCAGACCCATTTTAATGGTGACTTGAAGCAATGGATCCATAATGGCTTTTTAAAAGAAATACCTTTTAGGCCAATTAGTTGCTGCCTAAATGGGTTGCGGTAAAGCGAAGAGTACATTTAAAAGTAGGAATCTTTATCATTTCATACCATAATAATGTTGTATTTGAAGTAATGAAGGCGTAATGGATCTTTCAAGGAATGCATTTTTTACCATTAGTTTGCTGCCTGTTGGTGTAGAAACAGGAAGTAAATCTAAAACTTTGGATCCGGACCATTTTGATTGATTGATTGATTGAAACTTTTATTTGTAGATTGCACAGTACAGTACATATTCCGTACAATTGACCACTAAATGGTAACACCCGAATACGTTTTTCAACTTGTTTAATCAATTCATGGTACAAATATATACTATCAACATAATACAGTCATCACACAAGTTAATCATCAGAGTGTATACATTGAATTATTTACATTATTTACAATCCGGGGGGTGGGATGTGGAGGGGGTTGGGATGGGGGGTTGGGTTGCTATCAGCACTTCAGTCATCAACAATTATATCATCTGAGAAATGGACATTGTAACAGTGTAGGTCTCACTTGGTAGGTTATTTACAGCGAGCAGTGAACATAGTGAGCTCAGAAAGCATAAGAACAAGTATATACATTTGATTATTTACATTTGATTATTTCCAATCCGGGGAGGTGGTATGTGGTGCGGGGAGGGTGTTAGTATAGGGTTGTAGTTGACTGGAGATGTTCTTTTAGTGCGGTTTTGAAGGAGGATAGAGATGCAATTTCTTTTACACATGTTGGGAGTGCATTCCATATTGA
This sequence comes from Nerophis lumbriciformis, assembly GCF_033978685.3. Lineage (NCBI taxonomy): Eukaryota > Metazoa > Chordata > Actinopteri > Syngnathiformes > Syngnathidae > Nerophis > Nerophis lumbriciformis. Next base: position 26,424,412 of record NC_084558.2, on the reverse strand, counting down.
TGTGGCATAGAAAGAGAATGAGTTAAGACCTTTGTTAGATCGGAATCTGGGTTTAACGTGGTTAGTGGAGCTCCCCCTGGTGTTGTGGTTATGGCGGTCATTTACGTTCTGGAAGTAGTTTCACATGTACTTTGGTATCATGGGAGGTGTAGCGAATTTTATAGACACGGCTCAGTGCAAGTTGTTTTACTCTGTCCTCCACCCTGAGCCAGCCCACTTTGGAGAAGTGGGTCGGAGTGAGGTGTGATCTGGGGTGGAGGTCTAGAAGTAACCTGACTAGCTTGTTCTGGGATGTTTGTAGTCTTGATTTGAGGGTTTTGGAAGTGCTAGGGTACCAGGAGGTGCATGTGTAATCGAAAAAGGGTTGAATGAGAGTTCCCGCTAGAATCTTAATGGTGCTTTTGTTGACCAGAGAGGAGATTCTGTAGATACATCTTGTTTGTTGGTTGACCTTTTTGATTACCTTGGTTGCCATTTTATCACAGGAAAGATTAGCCTCTAGAATGGAACCTAGGTAGGTGACCTCATCTTTCCTGGTGATAACAATGTCACCCACTTTAATAGTGAAGTCACTGACTTTCTTAAGGTTGATTTGGGACCCAAATAGGATGGATTCCGTTTTACCTAAGTGTATGGATAGCTTATTTAATGTTCATATTGTGTATTGGCTTTGACTTGAAGCATTGGATTTATAATGGATTGTTTAAGATAAGCCATACCTGTTGGGACAATTAGTCGCTGGCTAAACGGGTTGAGGTAGAATGAAGAGTATCTACAGAAATATTAATAATGACCATTTCCGACTATTTTAATGTTTACATTGTTTATTGGCTATGACTTGAAGCAATTGATAGTAGATAATATTCACTGTTCAATATAGTAGTCTAACAGTAATATGAAAATGCAATGCTGTTTAAAATATTAGCATAGCAGTAGTATCTTATTTTCCATCTTTTCCACATGTTCCCCCCACATCAAATGTTCATGTTCTCGTATGTTCTAATTGGATGAAGTAGATTAGCCATTTCCTCCTTTCTTACCCCTACAAATCTGCTCCAAAACAACTTTGTGTTTTTCGTCTTTGTGCTGGAGCGTTAAATTCTTCATGAAGAGGTGACCCACAAAATGATGAAACTTTAATTGCAGGCGCAACACTTGTCAGACTAGATTCATTCTCAACCTTGGCACAAAACGTCCTCTTTTATACCACAATTTGTGTTGTGTGGTCTTGTTGAGGTTGCAAAGCATGTTTGAAAAGCCACATTAGTCAAGTTCGAGGTTGTTTTTGGTTGTCTGTACACGCCTCATGAATAAATCCTGCCAATGTTTGAATGGCGCTCCAACAAAATGTGACAAAAACCTCCACAATTTCTCATTGTTGGAGCTTGTGTCTGGGCACTTTTCTTTTGGCAGAATGTGTGGGGTCTGCCGCTGCTTGGACTCATTCATCATTCATCAGATGACATGAATGTTTTAAGCTGCTAAAAAAACAAAAACATAAAAAACAAAAACAAAAAAAAAAACAGGGAATGTTGTTCAATTTAGGCCAATAGCCAAGCAGAAGTGGAAGGTTTTCAAGGACATGACAAGACCTAGGTCCTTATTTTTTATATGTGTCCTCTTGTGATTAAAAGAAAGACTGGGTAAGTAGTCGAGCACAATTAACTATTAACACAAATGTATGATCGTTATTTTAGATGCTTCAACAGCCTGACAAAATGAACAATTCTGAAAATAGCCTGCTTTTAAAAGTGACTGCCAACGGTCCAATAAAGCCCAATAAAGCATTTGTTAAAGTAGTGTTTTTGAATGGAGCTTTTTGCTCGCTGTAGTTGCTGTCCATGGTCCTGAAATCAAACTGCTGGCTGCAGTTTCCCATTTAAGCCTCAGGGGGCACTGTCGGACTGCTGGAATCCACGGTTTGCTTCAGAGCAAAGATACTGCCTGTTGTTTTCATTATTTTTACACAATTATTATTTACTAAAATGCCATATACAATTCATTTAAAACTAAAAAATGCATATTGCTGCAGTCCAATAAAAAACACATTTGTATCCTACATATGTTTGTAGGTAAGCAAAAAAAAAAGTTAAGTTGCAATGTTTATAAAGTCACATTTCACTGTCAAAAGTTTAGACACACTTCAACAATGGCATATAGCAAATGATGTATTTAGGGACGGCGTGGCGCAGTGGGAGAGTGGCCGTGCGCAACCCGAGGGTCCCTGGTTCAATCCCCACCTAGTACCAACCTCGTCATGTCCGTTGTGTCCTGAGCAAGACACTTCACCCTTGCTCCTGATGGCTGCTAGTTAGCGCCTTGCATGGCAGCTCCCGCCATCAGTGTGTGAATGGGTAAATGTGGAAGTAGTGTCAAAGCGCTTTGAGTACCTTGAAGGTAGAAAAGCGCTATACAAGTACAACCCATTTATCATTTATCATTTATTTGTATTATTTTTAATATACCCTATTTTATTTTTTCTACTGTAAAATGTATTTGCATATCTTATAAAATAGTTATATAAATCAAATGATGTATTAATAAATATAACTTTATATGACAACACAACAAAAGTAACTGATATTAGACGGTTTTAGCGTCAGAACGTCAATCTGTGTTGCCAAATGTTTAAGCTAACTTGCTTGGAATGCCCCTTTTTGATTGAGAACACGTGCAAACTATATAACTATTAAGCATTTGCATAGATATTTTGTCTTAAAACCAGAGCAATTTGCATTTTAAACTGACTGGAAAAATCGGGCTGCATTCAAGCAAAAACACACTATTTATTGCAACTCATCTGCTCAAAAATATTGCCTTCATTCTGATAAAGTGTAAACAAAATTATGTTCAAACAATGCAAAATGAGAGTATCTCTTTCATTAAAACATGACTAAAAATACGTTTTGATTGGTTGCTCGGCTTCATGGTTACAACATGCACATCCATGCAGAAGAACATACCCTCTTCAATGTATTCAAACTAATATTGTTTCTTAATTATTTTGACAACAAAAACTTTTTTGTAGCTTTTTTTAATGCACTTAAAAATGTCATTATGATAGAAAGCACAGACATAATAAAAGGCCATATATAGTAAGACGCACAGGTAGTCGGCCATTTTAGTTTTCAGGTCCCATTTTTGAGTCGGTTACATTTTTTCTTAGTTTTTTTGTGTAATGTTCTAATCTGGGATGGGTTTACTTTGTCTGTGGAATGTGTTGCGGGCCAATAAAATCACTAGCTGTGGGCTGCAAAAAGTCCCCGGGCCACACTTCGAACACCCCAGGTTTAAACGAGTATCAAAACAAAGCACACTTTTCTCTGGTCTGAACTCCCAGGGTTTGAAAGGAAAAATATAATTCCTTTTTTCTTCCAAGATCAATAATGTCAAACACTTCCAGCGGTGTGTAATGAGCTTCCTGAGGTAACTCAATTTGAACCCGTTTGCTCATTTTTACAACCGCTCTCTCGACTCATCAAGCGTGACGGTGTCATAACTAATTGGTCGGACACGCTTGTCTTTTTATAGATTAATCATCACCTTGAAAGAATCCATCGGCGGGTCTAGACTTGTGATCGGTCACTGTAGCGCCGGCTTGTTCTGCACATGTATGTATTGATAAATCAATGGCTGCCAATGGACTCAAACCGGCGCACCAATTACAGCAAGCCCCTTTGGCACTTTGGACCCGGAATCCTGTCCTAACCTTCATAGCTGATTTATCACAGTTTCTATTCCTAAATGCTAGTTTGTGTGTGAAGCTGCTTTCCATGATTGTGATGAGATGTTAGAGTCAGGCAGTGATGATGCTTGCTCGAGAAATGTTTGTTTGCTTTTGGGCGCCGTCAAGAAGAGTTCAATTGCCATAAATGTCTTTTGCTTCCAATCTGGCAAACATCACAGAGAACTTTGGAAAGCATCGTCGCTCTTTTTCCGAGCTTAGAGCTTGTTTGCCAGCTTTAGGCTGCAAAAGTAGATATTAAATCACAGGCATGGAAGGGAATACAAACACAAATGAATATAATACGGGAAGCGTATTGCGGTCTAATTTATCTTTTCACGCACCAAAAATGAGAGAAATGTTTATGTTGAGGAACTTTTCAGATTTTTTATTTTATTTTTTTTATAATAAATGACTTAATTTATCTTGATAGAAGCATTTCCTTGGTTTGATTTATGTACACCCAGCAGGCACAATACATTGATACAACGTTAATTATACATACATTTCAGTGACGTGCGGTCACTAGAGGCCCCGCCTCACCTGCCATCATGGAAAGAAAAAAAATGTAAAAAGAAAACAAATTAAATTGTTATATGTATTCAGTGATTATACTATAAAGTTATTTTCCATTTAACTTCACCAGTTTTAGATTATTTTTATTCAAAATCGCCGAAATTTCACATTTGCCGTTCAAATACTGAGAAGAGACGGTGCGGTGATCAGCAGCCAGTTGAGGCACGTCACTCAGTTGTGCCTCACCATGGATTGCAGACTCGGCTAACTGCTGGCCTCCTGTGCAGTGAGACCGTATTGCTATATAAATAAATAAATAATAAATACTATATTATACATTTCCATAATTTAGTTAGCTGAGGTATATAATGTACAGTGTATTTTGTCAACAACTGTATGTGTGTAAAGTATTTCTTGTGCTGAGCAATTATAAAACTGCTGCGAAGACGCACTGTGTGAGGCTCGCAGTAATCTCTCCTCCTGATGCCGGTTAATGCACCCCCGCCGCAGAATGCACCCCCCGATGGGAGCGCCGCACCAACTAAAGCCCACACCCAAACCCTCCACGTGCAAGACCGAATCCACCCAAAAAAAGTCACTTAACAAGAAGCCAAAAAGTGCAAAAACAACAATGCTCACGCCGGAGGAGCCGTGAACGACTGCAGGGACAGAACATTAGGTACACCTGCAGACTGCAGCACGGATTTCATATTTCATTCATTCACAACTCCTCCAACACGAACACCACTGTTCCCGCACTTATAAGTAAAGGTAAGACCATAATAACATTTTTTTTAATTAAATGTGCTTTTTTGTGTGCTACAGTTTGTATGTGTAAAGTTAAAGTTAAGTTAAAGTACCAATGATTGTCACACACACACACTAGGTGTGGTGAAATTTGTTCTCTGCATTTGAACCATCCCCTTGATCACCCCCTGGGATGTGAGGGGAGCAGTGGGCAGCAGCGGCGCCGCGCCCGGGAATAATTGTTGGTGATTTAACCCCCAATTCCAACCCTTGATGCTGAGTGCCAAGCAGGGAAGAATGCTGGTATGAGCTTTTAAATAACCCGTTAACTGCTGCCAATCAAATGGTGAATAAGATACTCTTTAGGGTTCCTATGTTTGTAAATCTGACTGTGATGAAGTCAGTGCCTCACCAGCCATCAACCTCACCGCACGTCACTGATACATTTCCTTTAAATCTGACTTTGAAACAATGTTGCAAATTAGTTGTATTTGTAAATTGAGACAACATTGATGTCTAACATTGGACTCACGTTGTTGGTTGGGAAGTTACCAACTTTCAACGGTCAAATCAACGTCACAAACTGACATTGAATATACATTGTCAAAAAAGATGTTTCAACGTTGTATTTGTGTTGTAGAATATTGGTTGGATTCAATGGTCAAGTAAACGTCAAAACCCAACATTGATTAAACGTCGTCAAAAAGCATGTTGTTCCAATGTTAGGTTTGAGTCGCTCAACGTCAGGACCTAATTCAACAAGTTCTCAACGTTAGTCTAATGTCTTGTGCATGCTGGGCAAGGACATGTTTCACCTTTACAGTCCGCTTGCATCGGGACTAAAAGGGGCATTGACTAAGGAATATTCTTCAGAAGTGAGCGCTTTGAAATTTGTTGTTTCATTGAAATGTTTTGTTGAAAAAAAGCAAATGACATGTGTGGCGTCCCCTGTGCTTTGGAAGACATGCTAGCATTGGTCAGTGACTCATGACCCTTTGTTTTAATGGCGCCATGTTTTTTTCAACTAAACCTGCTCAAATTTTACACACATGCACGTGTCAATTCAATAAAGGTATGTACCAAATTTCATGGCGATGCGACTCAACAGCCAACCGTTAAAGTGGCTGTTTTGTGGGAAGGCGTGAGAAATTTCAAGTCAATGCGACCTTCGGGATTTAATAACAGCACCACCATGTGGTGTATTTTCCCAAAAAAATAATAGCACGGACAAGAGAGTAGAGGTGCACGTTTTCATACAGTTTTATCTGTTTGTGTCCAGCACGTTAGGAGTAGAAGAATTCACATGATTCAAGCTATTTCTATTTGTCAACATTAAGCGCCAATCACGTTTTTTGCTCTTTAACTATAAAGAGCGCAGTTGCAACGTGCCACATATAAACGGCATATATTTGTTGGCAGGATAATGAACAGAAATATCCCCTCCTACATGGAAGGAAAGAAAGCTGCTGAGACAAATTATTGGATCGTCTTAAGTTTCTTTGCTTTTCTTTTTAAAACATAAAACTGGCAGTCAAACATGCCCAAACACTCTCAGCATGCATGATTTTTCTCACTAGAAGGAAAGCAAAACTAAAGTGAAGCACTTACTTATCACAAGAGACCCCACCCCCTCACCTTATCTGTCGTGTTTATCCGTCAATTTTTGAAGAACCTCTTTTCAGCACCATTTCCTTGAATCCTAAAGAAATGTTTACCTTTATTTATGTCACATGTTCCATTTAATAGCACTATAACGCAATCATATCCTACACGAGTTGTTGCCAGACAGTCATTTATATTTTACTGCATTGTTGAGAGCTGAAAAGAAGAAATAAGGTCCAATTAACGCGGAAACATAAAACCGCCTTGTTGTCTTGTTTTAATGCCTATAATTAGAACAAACGCTTCCACAGCAGCATGTTCATTATTTCTAATTATAAATGTATGTTGTGACAACTGCTCTCAGACACCACATATTTCCGCCATATGTTCCGACTGGTTGCCAGGTACACATCCAAAAACAGACAGCGATGCGACGTGCATTGTGTATTTTGACAAAGGTTAAACGTGGATGAAACAAGACAATGTGATTTATGACAGGACAAGAAGAGGATTTATCAGTGGGTTTGTTCCCACACCGCGTGTTTGCTTGCTGAGGTGACATTTGTAGGCAAGCTGCTTGACATTTATCATACTGACACACGGCAACGCATGTAAAAGCACAGCTTATGACCTGATTTGGATATTTCGGACTATGGCTGAGTGTATTTTCAGTCAAAGAAGCAACAATATACATGCGTTAAAATGTAATCATTTTAATGTCCTTACTCATTTCCTCCTAAAACAGTGTCTATCTCGACAACCAGCGTCCTGTGCAGGACTATTTCTAACACATTTTGAAAAAAATAATTGTCCTGGTACGCCAAACACCAACATCCACGACTTCTAATAGTGTCAAAGCGCTTTGAGTACCTTGAAGGTAGAAAAGCGCTATACAAGTATAACCCATTTACCATTTAAAGGTCTATTGAAACCCACTACTACCGACCACGCAGTCTGATAGTTTATATATCAATGATGAACTCTTAACATTTCAACACATGCCAATACGGCCGGGTTAGTTTACTAAACTGCAATTTTAAATTTTGCGCGACATATCCTGCTGAAAAGGTCTTGGTATGATGACGCCTGCGCGTGACGTCACAGATCGTAGAGGACATTTTGGGACAGCCTGGTGGCCAGCTATTAAGTCGTCTGTTTTCATCGCAAAATTCCACAGTATTCTGGACATCTGTGTTGGTGAATCTTTTGCAATTTGTTCAATGAACAATGCAGACAGCAAAGAAGAAAGCTGTAGGTGGGAAGCGGTGTATTGCGGCCGACTTCAGCAACACAAACACGGCCGGTGTTTCATTGTTTACATTCCCGAAAGATGACAGTCACGCTTTACCATTGGCCTGTGGAGAACTGGGACAACAGAGACTCCAGGAGGACTTTGAGTTGTATGCGCAGACACGGTACCGTGAGTACGCTTCCAAACATTTGATCGCTTGCCCGTACGTGCGTGACGCTATGTGCATGTCACATACATAACTTTGGGGACTTTGGGGAAATATATGTGCTGTATGAACTTTGGGGAGGTGAACGGTACTTTTGGCTGTGGGATTGAGTGTGTTGTGCAGGTGTTTGAGTTGTATTGGCAGGTTATATGGACGGGAGGGGGGAGGTGTTTGTTATGCGGTATTCATTTGTGGCATATTAAATATAAGCCTAGTTGTGTTGTGGCTAATAGAGTATATATATGTCTTGTGTTTATTTACTTGTTTTAGTCATTCCCAGCTGAATATCAGGTACCACCCGCTTCTCACAGCATCTTCCCTATCTGAATCGCTCCCACTGCCCTCTAGTCCTTCACTCTCACTTTCCTCATCCACAAATCTTTCATTCTCACTCAAATTAATGGGGAAATCGTCGCTTTCTCGGTCCGAATCGCTCTCGCTGCTGGTGGCCATGATTGTAAACAATGTGCAGATGTGAGGAGTTCCACAACCTGTGACGTCACGCTACTCGTCTGCTACTTCCGGTACAGGCAAGGCTTTTTTATCAGCGACCAAAAGTTGCGAACTTTATCGTCGATGTTCTCTACTAAATCCTTTCAGCAAAAATATGGCAATATCGCGAAATGATCAAGTATGACACATAGAATGGACCTGCTATCCCCGTTTAAATAAGAAAATTGCATTTCAGTAGGCCTTTAAGACAGAGGTCGGCAACCCAAAATGTTGAAAGGGCCATATTGGACCAAAAATACAAAAAAAATAATCTGTCTAGGTCGTAAAAATGAAAAGCCGTATATACAGTCGCGATCAAAAGTTTCCATACACGTGTAAAAAATATAATGTCATGGCTGTCTTGAGTTTCCAATACTTTCTACAACTTTTATTTCCCAAAGTCCTGACTTAAATTTGTGGACAATGCTGAATAAACAAGTCCATGTCAGAAAACCAACACATTTAGCTGAACTGCACCAATTTTGTCAAGAGGAGTGGTCACAAATTCAACCAGAAGCTTGCCAGAAGCTTGTGGATGGCTACCAAAAGCGCCTTCTTGCAGTGAAACTTGCCCAGGGACATGTAACCAAATATTAACATTGCTGTATGTATACTTTTGACCCAACAGATTTGGTCACATGTTCAGTAGACCCATAATAAATTCATAAAAGAAGCAAACTTCATGAATGTTTTTTGTGACAAACAAGTACGTGCTCCAATAACTCTATCACAACAAAATAAGAGTTGTAGAAATGATTGGAAACTCAAGACAGCCATGACATTATGTTCTTCACAAGTGTGTGTAAACTTTTGATCGCGGCTGTAAGTGTTATAATGAAGGCAACCTATTATGTGTCTATATTAGCTATAATAGCCTACTATCAAAATGACAATGTGTCGCAGGCTGACCCAAATCTTCGTTGACAGAAATATTGAAATATAATATTTATTCTACACATTTTTACAACATTGGAAAACATTACTGAAATGGAGGCTTCTCAGAGGGTGAGTTTCTCCTGGAAATGACTGGCTTAGAACGACCAAAGGTATAGATGTATGGGTCCAAGTTTAAGGAAATAGCAGGCTCTCTTTTTCCAATGGATTTATTACAATCTTTGCAAGCTGGGTAATGTGTGTGGTGGTCTATAACGGCACACAAACAACTATCAGAAATGCAGATAATGTGTCAAGAGACATGCAAATATAAATTAGATACACAGAGGACATAAGTAAAGGAAATTAAATGAGCTCAAATATACCTGCAAACAAGGCATAATGATGCAATATGTACATACAGCTCGCCTAAATAGCATGTTAACATGAATTAGCTTGCAGTCATGCACTGACTAAATATGCCTGATTAGCACTCCAACAAGTTAAAAACATCAACAAGGCTCAACTTTGTGCATTCACGCACAACTGGCCGCCTGTCACCACTCTTCTTTGCACCGTGTAACACTAGGCGAAGCCTTCCGGGTTACGTGTGTGTTCATAACAAATGGTGTCATTAATTTTGATTTGATAACATATATATATATATATATATATATATATATATATATATATATATATATATACACATTTCCAATATCGGTCATGACACATGTACATATATTTTTTGTGGACCCGGTGGGAGGGCCAACATTTGAAAGTGAAAAACAAGTATGTTTAGAAAAATGTATTAACTTATGTCGCTTAATTTTTGTGTTTTGTATGTCACAAGCCTGTGAAGGATGTTGGATGGGGGCGGGGCCCATTGCAGCACCCACTGCTCGTTAAAAGGAGCAATATGTTCTTTCATGCCCAATAAGACCAGCATAAGTCGCTGGGCGCATTTTTTCTTTAATCTCGAGTGGTCTGAATACTGGTTAAATATAAAGACTAATTTGATGAATCGGCAACACTGATCCCTCCTGCTACGTCTTGTATTCTCTGACAGTGTTTTTCAACCTTTTTTGAGCCAAGGCGCATTTTTTTCATTAAAAAAATCCAGGGGCACACCACCAGCAGAAAATTTAAAAACGAAACTCAAAAGCCTACATTGACAATATAAAGTTGTTCTCATCAAATACCTGCCGCAATTCCATAACCATCCATGTATCTTTAATTCTCTTGTCTCAAAGTCGGCTTACACAGCAATTAGCTACCTGCTGCCACCTACTGATATGAAAGAGTATTACATGGTTACTCTGCTGATTTCTAGACAGCACAGCCACTCAACAACGCCACATTATTTGCGGATTATAATTATTGGTTTGCAAAAAATATTTTTTTGACCAATTAGGTGAAATTGCATAACGGTACACAGTGGTTGAAAAACACTGCTCTGACAGACCAGGTGTCTAATACGTCCAGTACAGGCCAAAAGTTTGGACACACCTTCTCCTCATTCAATGTGTTTTCTTTATTTTCATGACTATTTACATTGTACATTGTCCCTGAAGGCATCAAAACTATGAATGAACATATGTGGAGTTATGTACTTAACAAAAAAGATGAAATAACTGAAAACATGTTTTATATACTACTTTCTTCAAAATAGCCACCCTTTGCTCTGATTACTGCTTTGCACACTCTTGGCATTCTCTCGATGAGCTTCAAGCCCACCTGTGAAGTGAAAGCCATTTTTGAACCTCTTGAAGCTCATCGAGAGAATGCTGAGAGTGTACAAAAACGTAACCAGAGCAAAGGGTGGCTATTTTGAAGAAACTAGAAGATAAGACATCAGTTATTTCACTTTTTTTTGTTAAGTACATAACTCCACATGTGTTCATTCATAGTTTTGATGCCTTCAGTGACAATCTACAATGTAAATAGTCATGAAAATAAAGAAAACGCATTGAATGAGGAGAAGGTGTGTCCAAACTTTTGGCCTGTACTGTATGTTAAAAAGCAGAAAATCCAAAGATCCCTCTTATTATAATGTATTTATGAGCGAGGGAGTAACGGGTAGTGAAACATTTATTTGTGGTGGTCTTAATTTATTCTTAATTGTCAATTTCTCGTTGGAAATGAATAAAGTATCTTTCAATTAGTAATGTCTTTGTGGTGGCCCTCCATTAATAAATGAATGTCTGGGAAACACTGACTTTTGTCCAATTAGAAGCCAAAATGTTGACATAAATACAATTATGTTCAATCGAAAACAAAATGTTAGCACACACACACACACACACACACACACACACACACACACACACACACACACACACACACACACACACACACACACACACACACACACACTCTTTTTCCGTCCGTTCCTGAAGAGCAGCAGCCCATTCACACAAAGACAAACTCATATCACTTGTCGTGCTGAACGTTGCACCGTGTCATCACTTCCGGGTTGGTTAAATGTGTAATTTTCACACGTTGATGGTTAATCACGTGACGTATATGTTTTAGGATGCCAAGGCGCCTCTATTGTCATCTGCCTTTCTTTTGTTATTAATGTGTTCGATATTATTGGTCCAATGTTTATGTGGGAAAGAGAGGTTATTATGAGTATTGATAACCTGCGGGGAGGGGCTTGGGGCTTAAAAGAGGAGCCCAAGGCTGTGAGGCAGTTCTCCACAGGTTACAAAATATTATATGGTTTGGGTTGTTTTTGGTAGTAGACAGTGGACATTTTCCTGCATGCTTTGAATGGGAAAAAGTAACACCATCTGATGGATGATTGCGAAAAAACTAAAAGTTGCAAGCCCGTCGTCTAAACTGAAATCCTTACATGGATATATATAATATAATAATATACATGTACAATCAAAAATGGTATTTGTAGTTAGCGAGGACCAAACGTTTCACTTTTTTGTGTAGCTTGGCCGTTTTGGGATCATTTAAGGAAGGTGGATGACGAAACACTTTAAAAAAAGGAATGTCCTCCAGCAGGGCAGCACGGTGGAAGAGAGGTTAGTGCATCTGCCTCACAATACGAAGGTCCTGAGTTCCTGAGTAGTCTTGGGTTCAATCCCGGGCTCGGGATCTTTCTGTGTGGAGTTTGCATGTTCTCCCCGTGACTGCGTGGGTTCCCTCCGGGTACTCCGGCTTCCTCCCACTTCCAAAGACATGCACCTGGGGATAGGTTGATTGGCAACACTAAATTGGCCCTAGTGTGTGAATGTGAGTATGAATGTTGTCTGTCTATCTGTGTTCTGCGATGAGGTGGCGACTTGTCCAGTGTGTACCCCACCCTCCGCCCGATTGTAGCTGAGATAGGCTCAGGCGCCCCCCGCGACCCCAAAGGGAATAAGCGGTAGAAAATGGATGGATGGATGTCCTCCAGCAAAGTCTGCAAAGAGTAGAGTATAATCATTCACCGCAGAAGGCTTGGCTCAAGGGAACAGGAGCAGGCCTTGACATACTGTACCTTTTGAAAAACGATGAACACATGACGGAACGCCGATTCCAATGTGACGGCTGTCTTTTAAAAAATTAAAGGGGACAAATAGGATCATTAAATCCTTCCTGCTGGGAAAACAAGCTGACTGGGCTCCAGTATATTTAGGCCATTGTATTGTATTTCTAATGACTGTTCAGCCTCCTTTTGTCTTAAGCAAGGCTCCTTATAGTGTAATGAGAGGACGTGTGTGCGCGCCTGTGTGTGTTTGTGTGTGTGTGTGTGTGTGTGTGTGTGTGTGTGTGTGTGTGTGTGTGCGTGTGTGTGTGTGTGTGTGTGTGTGAGAGTGATTACAGCCTCTACGCCTTAGCTGTGCCATTAAAAGGCAAAGTCAATCAGATGTTTTCCATCACTATGCTTATTTGTTTATACTGCTGCATAAACAAGCTCTTGGATGAACCCCTTTAGCCTCATCTTTGCGCTCCCACAAACTGGTCCTCCCATTTCCACCCTAGGTTAAGAAATAGAAGTTTAACGCTTTGATGACGTCACACTATCTTTCCTGGCGAGCCCACTTTCCTAGAAAGTCTTCTGGATAGGTGAAATGTTACCATGGTGACATCTGTTCACCTCAGTTTCCCCGGGAACAACATTTTACCGACAAGAAGTGTCTGTGTTGTATTTTGTTCTGCTTATTTTCGTGGCGCCTCATTAGCAGGATAACACTGGGGCGATCAATAGCGCCCCCTTCAGACGCCACCAGTCTGCTACGCCTCATCATTCATTGCAAGTTTGTACTTTTACACACAAACTGTTACACGTTCTCTGTTCTTCTCTTTTTTTTTTCTTTTTTTTTTTAAAGTACCCATGATTGTCACACACACGCTAGGTGTGGCGAAATTATTCTCTGCATTTGACCCATCACCCTTGATCACCCCCTGGGAGGTGAGGGTAGTAGTGAGCAGCAGCGGGAATCATTTTTCGTGATTTAACCCCTTTTGTTGAATATTGAGTTGTGTAAAACGTGTGTTGTAGTTCACTGTAATTCTATTAAAGGGGAACATTATCACCAGACCTATGTAAGCGTCAATATATACCTTGATGTTGCAGGAAAAAGACCATTTATTTTTTTAACCGATTTCCGAACTCTAAATGGGTGAATTTTGGCGAATTAAACGCCTTTCTATTATTCACTCTCGGAGCGATGACGTCACGTGACGTCACATTGGGAAGCAATCCGCCATTTTCTCACTTTCGTCGGTGTGTTGTCGGAGGGTGTAACAACACGAACAGGGACGGATTCAAGTTGCACCAGTGGCTCAAAGATGCGAAAGTGGCAAGAAATTGGACGAAATTTGTTCAAAATACGAGGCTGTGGGTAAAGCCGACGAAATGGTCAGTCGTTTGTTCCGCACACATTACCGACGAAAGCTATGCTACGACAGAGATGGCAAGAATGTGTGGATATCCTGCGACACTCGAAGCAGATGCTGACATCACCTCCAAAACTGGACGGATCAGCTTTCAGGAAAATAGAGCGGATGAGGGTATGTCTACAGAATATATTAATTGATGAAAACTTTATTCCTTACTCGCGGTTTTACGTAAATTATTATACATAAACTGTGTTTACCAATAATTTAGCTTAAAAACATTTATTTTTTTCAATCATTCGAGTACATTCGGGTAGTCTTGTGTAATGCAGTATTTTGTGTCTATTTAGGTATGGTTAACCTGAGTGCTGAAATCGTGGAAAAATATATGTTCTTAGCGCGCCTGAAATGGGCTGTCTGCACTCTCAAAGTGCATGTTGTTGCCAAATGTATTTCATATGCTGTAAACCTAGTTCATAGTTTCCTTTAATGCCAAACAAACACATACCAATCGTTGGTTAGAAGGCGATCGCCGAATTCGTCCTCGCTTTCTCCCGTGTCGCTGGCTGTCGTGTCGTTTTCGACGGTTTTGCTTGCATACGGTTCAAACCGATATGGCTCAATAGCTTCAGTTTCTTCTTCAATTTCGTTTTCGCTACCTGCCTCCACACTACAACCATCCGTTTCAATACATGCGTAATCTGTTGAATCGCTTAAGCCGCTGAAATCCGAGTCTGAATCCGAGCTAATGTCGCTATACCTTGCTGTTCTATCCGCCATGTTTGTTTGTATTGGCATCACTGTGTGACGTCACAGGAAAATGGACGGGTGTATATAACGATGGTTAAAATCAGGCACTTTGAAGCTTTTTTTAGGGATATTGCGTGATGGGTAAAAGTTTGAAAAAAACTTCGAAAAATAAAATAAGCCACTGGGAACTGATTTTTAATGGTTTTAACCCTTCTGAAATTGTGATAATGTTCCCCTTTAAGCGTGTTCCATCCGAACCCTCACTTTGGTGCTACTAATTGTCAAAACGTGGACCTTGGGGTGTTGTGTTTTCCCGGAATGCAAAGGAAAGTTGGCGCAGGCAAGGCGTGAAGGTAGGTACATGATTTAATAATGACTATAAAAAGGAATAAACAAAAGGCGCGCACAAGGCGGAAGTACAAAAACGTGGCTAATGAAACAAAACTTGCTCAAAGGCAGAAACCATGAACAATAAACAAAAACTTACTTGACATGGAACTATGGTAGCATGAAGTCAAACAGAGTTAGCAGGGGTGTCATAAGTAGCATGGCATGAAGTGAGCAGAGGTATGATAGGATAATGTCACCAGGACGATCAGAACAGAAAAAGACAGGTTTAAATAACAGTGGCATGATTAGTGACAGGTGTGTGAGTTCAAATGAATCAGGTGCGTGACATGAGGACAGGTGAAAACTAATGGTCGCTATGGTGACAAAACAAACAAGAGTGCACAAAGAGTCCAAAAACCAAACCTGAACATAACCAAAACAAAACATGATCACACAGACATGACACTAATCAGATGTAATCAATAAACGCCCTCCATTGTGTCGTCGGATTGTCCTGAAATTCCTCTTAGTCTCCTTTTCAGGCTTCTTATTTACCCAAGATGTCTCCCAGCTGACCCACTTTCAAGCACAATAAAAAAAAATACAAACCATTACGAATCGTCGTAGATTTTTTTGCTTTTCCGAATTTTTCTGCATCACCCACGTCTGGTAAATAGTAATTTAGCCACCCGCCATTACAATTAAAGCCTGGCCGCCTGCTGCATTGGTGATACGGCAACATTTCATGGCTAATTATTGATATTAGTGCTTGAATAGTGCACTGTTTTGCTGTGCAAAGTGCTCATTTGGTGGAAATGTTCATTATACCCTGTTAGAATAGTGTGAAATTTGACACAATAGCTGGAAAGTTCTGTTTATTTTCTTACAAGGATGTTGTATACTTTTTTTGTTTGTTTGTTTGTTTTTTTAAGCCTGTTTTCACCCTCAAACTTTTTTTGAAAGAAAGATCTCAAAATAGCCACAGGCGCAGAATTTTTTGATGTAAACGATTTGTAAACGAGCTATGTGTACATCGTCTTACTTTTACTGTTTCACAAAATAGCCCCTTAAAAAACTAAGAGCTGTTTACTGGCAATCATACGTTAGCAGTGTTGGGCAAGCTACTTTTTTTTTAGCTAAGCTACTAGTTACTCTTGATTAAATGGAGCTAAGCTACAGAGGAAGCTATCCCCAGAGAAATGTAGCAAACTACGCTACAAGCTACACAGCTAAAGTAGCTTGCTACATCAACACTACATATATATATATATATATATATATATATATATATATATATATATGTATAGTCGAGGTTTCTGTGGTTTATCCGTTATACAGTGCTCAATACCAGGGTAGAGCGGAATATAAAAATCCCCTGAAGAACAGTGTAACCTGCAAAACAGCCTTGCAGGGATGAAATAGCCTCTGTGTTTTTTCCTGACCTAACGTGTATATATATATATATATTTATATATATATATATATATATATATATATATATATATATATATATATATATATATATATATATATATATACTTTGTATGTATATAAAAGCTATAAACAGCTTTAGGAGGCATTTTTAAATGTCATTTTATGAGACATTGTTGTATAAGAACCACAAATGGCTACAAGCCGCTTCTTTTTTCCTATGCTTTATACACTGTGGATTATTAAACGGTGCGGCTAATTTATGGAAAAGTCAACACATAACCTGCCCACTGAACTTTGCGGATATTGTAAAAAAAAATGTCCAATCGCCATAAACATTTTAAAATTACACATATTGCAAGGCATGATGGGAACAATGCAAAACACTCTCTCTACACTTATCCATGTGTGACTTTTGGCTGCTTGATATTTCTGCAAAACTTTAAAGAGACCGTCACTGTAGTAAACACGGTAGGACTTTTACATACTCTTAACATTCAATTATAATAATTATTAATTAAATATCCATTATATTATTATAATATGTAAATATATATATATATATATATATATATATATATATATATATATATATATATATATATATATATATATATATATATATATATATATATATGGTTACTTTGCATGTAGCCAGCTTTTGGCCCCCGGCCAAATTTTTTTAGTCGAAAGCGGCCTTGCAGTCAAATAGTTTGGACAGGGGTAGCCGTTTACCCAAAGTGCTTTGCGCGAGTCCGCCATTTTTATCCAAAGTTGTAGTCAAAAAGTTCCTTCTTTTTCTCTATCCTCTTGTGGGGCAGACTGGTTCGTCCATGCTCATGCATCCTCCGCTGTTGCCATTTCTAATACAAAGTAGCTTGTAGTTTGAACTTATATCTGTCAGTATATGCAGTATGGAGGCGCTAAAAACTACAACATGGCCGAGGGCGTGGAAATGCAGTCGAAAGTTACTTGGCCCGAAGGGTTTTGATTGATTGATTGATTGAGACTTTTATTAGTAGGTTGCACAGTGAAGTACATATTCCGTACAATTGACCACTAAATGGTAACACCCGAATAAGTTTTTCAACTTGTTCAAGTCGGGGTCCACTTAAATTGATTCATGATGCAGATATATACTATCAAATATATACTATCATCATAATATAGTTATCACACAAGATGATAATCAGGGTATATACATTGAATTATTTACATTATTTACAATCCCGGGTGGGGGGGGGTTAGGTTTGGTTGTTATCATCAGTCATCAACAATTGAGAACAGAGAAATGGATGTTGAAACAGTGTAGGTCTGACTTGGTAGGATATGGACAGCAAGTAGTGGACATAGAGAGAGAGAGAGATCAGAAGGTATAAGAAAAAGTATCTACATTTGATTATTTACATTTGATTATTAACAATCCGAGGAGGGTGTTAGTTTGGGGTTGAAGTTGCCTGGAGGTGTACTTTTATTGCGGTTTTGATGGAGGATAGAGATACCCTTTCTTTTACACCTGTTGGGAGTGCATTCCATATTGATGTGGCATAAAAAGAGAATGAGTTAAGACCTTTGTTAGATCGGAATCTGGGTTTAACGTGGTTAGTAGAACTCCCCCTGGTGTTGTGGTTGTGGCGGTCATTTACGTTAAGGAAGTAGTTTGACATGTACTTTGGTATCAGGGAGGTGTAGCGGATTTTATAGACACGGCTCAGTGCAAGTTGTTTTACTCTGTCCTCCACCCTGAGCCAGCCCACTTTGAAAAAGTGGGTAGGAGTGAGGTATAGGGCTGCAACTAACAACTAATTTGATAATCGATTAATCTGTCGATTATTTCTTCGATTAATCGATTAATAATCCGATAAAAGAGACAAACTACATTTCTATCCTTTCCAGTATATATTTTTTTTTTAAAACAGCATACTGGCACCATGTTCTTTCAACTTGCCAAATAAAACAAGGCAAATGTTACAAAGATATTTTTTTTATAAAGTGCACCATTGTCATGCACAATAGCAATAATTTTGCTTGGGGGAATTTCAAACCTGGCTACTACATATTCCAACCATTCTGCAATGTTGGATGCTGAATGTCTTTCCTCTAGTGGCATGGTCGTAAGGCAGATTGACTTCATGTTCCATTCGTTTCCATTGTAATGGCATGTATTGCCAAGGTAGGCTTCCGTGGCTACACTTGTCCACACATCAGGAGTGAGAGCAATTTTTCTCTAGGTGGCTTTTATGTCAGTCTACACTGCTTGGAATGTCTGCTTGTACTTCCTCTCCATCACTTTGGTAACATGGGTCCACGTGAGAAGAGTGTAACCAGGGTTGAGGACGTGAATCATTTGTCTAAAACCTTCATCCTCCACCATTGATAGTGGCCTCATGTCAGTTACCAACATTCAGGATACCATCAGTCAATGCAGCCGCTTGCTGTGGTGTGCAGACCTTCCTTTGTACCAAGTCGCTTGTTTCTTTCTGAAATGAGAGACACCATATAATGAACGTACATAGTAGCATCATTTACATGTAGCTCAATACATACCTACTTGATTTAATTAATCATTTCTGACGTAAAAGGCAAATACGCAACCACAATAAATTAAAAGCTAAATAAAATAAATGGACATTGGGGATGCAGCATACAGCAATAAAAACACAGAAATGTAACTCATCAGATCAGAACTGAATCAGATATTGTACACGTTTCTGTTGTGAATAATAAAGGATTCATTTTAGGCTGCCTCTGAATAATAGCATGAAATATTCCAGCACCTTCATAACGTTTAGTTATACTAAAGCGTCACTCAAATCTAAATATATTTATATAGCTTTATCGGGCTCGGCTACATTGATCCATTATGAAACCAACCTGAGATATTTATGTCCGTTACGTTTATTTCGAAATTGGTAACCGCGCGTTTTCTCTCTCAAAGCGGAGTCAAATGTGCCGGAGACACATTATCAGCCCCGCGTTGCAACAAAGGGATAACGTTAACGTTACTCGCAAAAAAGCTGAACTCATAAATGCTTGTTGCGGCTCAAAACAACACAGAAAATGAAGTCGTCGCACTCTCCAAAATGTTCCTAACACTCTGAAAGTTAATACACAACAGTTGCTGCTTCGCTTCCTTAAAGGGGAACATTATCACAATTTCAGAAGGGTTAAAACCATTAAAAATCAGTTCCCAGTGGCTTATTTTATTTTTCGAAGTTTTTTTCAAAATTTTACCCATCATGCAATATCCCTAAAAAAAGCTTCAAAGTGCCTGATTTTAACCATCGTTATATACACACCCGTCCATTTTCCTGTGACGTCACACAGTGATGCCAATACAAACAAACATGTCTGATAGAACAGCAAGGTATAGCGACATTAGCTCGGATTCAGACTCGGATTTCAGCGGCTTAACACTGTCTGATAAGATAATTACTAACAACTATGAACTAGGTTTACAGCATATGAAATACATTTGGCAACAACATGCACTTTGAGAGTGCAGACAGCCCATTTCAGGCGCGCTAAGAACATATATTTTTCCACGATTTCAGCACTCAGCTTAACCATACCTAAATAGACACAAAATACTGCATTACACAAGACTGTTCGAATGATTGAAAAAAATAAATGTTTTTAAGCTAAATTATTCGTAAACACAGTTTATGTATAATAATTTACGTAAAACCGCGAGTAATGAATAAAGTTTTCATCAATTAATATATTCTGTAGACATACCCTCATCCGCTCTCTTTTCCTGAAAGCTGATCTGTCCAGTTTTGGAGTTGATGTCAGCAGGCCAGGGAAGCTAGGGTCGATATTCTTCTCTTGATCATCTTCGGTGGCATAAGGGACGGTGTGAGCCAAGACATCCAGGGGGTTTAGCTCGCTCGTCTGCGGGAACAAACTGCCGCCATTGCTTGCCGTGCTACCTAGGTCCTATGTCCCTGAATAGCTCACACACTCCGGCAGATTCAATGGAGGTCTGGCGGCAGATTTCTTTGACTTTATCGTTGGAAATGCATCTGCTTTGAGTGTCGCAGGATATCCACACATTCTTGCCATCTCTGTCGTAGCATAGCTTTCGTCGGTAAAGTGTGCGGAACAAACGACTGACCATTTCGTCGGCTTTCCCCACACCCTCGTATTTTGAACAAATTTCTTGCCACTTTCGCATCTTTGGGCCACTGGTGCAACTTGAATCCGTCCCTGTTCGTGTTGTTACACCCTCCGACAACACACCGACGAAAGTGAGAAAATGGCGGATTGCTTACCGATGTGACGTCACGTTTTGACGTCATCGCTCCGAGAGCGAATAATAGAAAGGCGTTTAATTCGCCAAAATTCACCCATTTAGAGTTCGGAAATCAGTTAAAAAAATATATGGTCTTTTTTCTGCAACATCAAGTTATATATTGACGCTTACATAGGTCTGGTGATAATTTTCCCCTTTAAAAGAAATCTCCTTGTTAACAAAATATTAAAAACACACAAAGACGGACACAACGGATCAATGTACCCGGTCTATGGACATAAAAAGTTACATACCGTGAGTTCCCTTCATCCATGGCTCCAACATGTTTCCTCTTCAGGTGCTCCCGAAGCGATGTTGTACTTCCGTGCGATTTTGCAGGAAACGGTCTTCTTTGAAGTCTTTAAAGTGAAGTGTTCCCACACTTTTGACGACTTAGGTCGTACACTTTTCTCCATTGAAGCATTAACCTCATGATGTTTCTCCGCTGAACTATCCGTACTGTTTTTCTTCGCCATTTTTCGAATGTTTCCAGGCAAAGGAGACGGCGCGGTCACGTGAGCTGCACATGACACATCATAGGGACGGCGTGGCGCAGTGGCAGAGTGGCCGTGCGCAACCCGAGGGTCCCTGGTTCAATCCCCACCTAGTACCAACCTCGTCATGTCCGTTGTGTCCTGAGCAAGACACTTCACCCTTGCTCCTGATGGGTGTTGGTTAGCGCCTTGCATGGCAGCTCCCTCCATCAGTGTGTGAATGTGTGTGTGAATGGGTAAATGTGGAAGTAATGTCAAAGCGCTTTGAGTACCTTGAAGGTAGAAAAGCGCTATACAAGTACAACCCATTTATCATTTATCATTTATTAGCTGGCTTACTGGCACCTCATGAGACGTAGCCGCAGCGCATGCGCATAGCATAGATCCAACGAATCGATGACTAAATTAATCGCCAACTATTTTTATAATCGATTTTAATCGATTTAACCGATTAGTTGTTGCAGCCCTAGTGAGGTGTGATCTAGGGTTGAGGTCTAGAAGTAACCTGACTAGCTTGTTCTGGGATGCTTGGAGTCTTGATTTGAGGGTTTTGGAAGTGCTGGGGTACCAGGAGGTGCATGCGTAATCGAAAAAGGGTTGAACGAGAGTTCCCGCCAGAATCTTCATGGTGCTTTTGTTGACCAGAGAGGAGATTCTATAGAGAAATCTCGTTCGTTGGTTGACCTTTTTGATTACCTTGGTTGTCATTTTATCACAGGAAAGATTAGCCTCTAGAATGGAACCTAGGTATGTGACCTCATCTTTCCTGGTGATAACAATGTCACCCACTTTTATAGTGAAGTCAATGACTTTCTTAAGGTTGATGTGGGACCCAAACAGGATGGATTCTGTTTTACCTAAGTGTATGGATAGCTTGTTGTCAGCAAGCCAGGTGCAAATTCTACAGAGTTCAGCACTGAGGATTTTCTCCACCTGTGACTTGTCCTTGTCTGATACCAGCAAGGCCGAGTCATCCGCAAACAAGAACAATTCACAGTCGCATGCTGATGACAAGTCGGGCATTGGCACGTAAATAAGACCGCCCACAAAACGGCGCAATCTGAAGAGAAGGTCAGATAGCAGCTTTGAGATGGCCTGTAAAACAAAATACACTATATTGCCAAAAGTATTTGGCCACCCATCCAAATGATGAGAATCAGGTGCCCTAACCACTTTGCCGGCCACAGGTGTAAAAAATCAAGCACTTAGGCATGGAGACTGTTTCTACAAACATTTGTGAAAGATTGGGCCGCTCTCAGGAGCTCAGTGACTTCCAGCGTGGAACTGTCATAGGATACCACCTGTGCAACACGTACAGTCGAGATATTTCCTCGCTCCTAAATATTCCAAAGTCAACTGTCGGCCTTATTATAAGAAAATGGAAGAGTTGGGGAACAACAGCAACTCAGCCACGTAAACTGACAGACAGGGGTCAGTGGATGCTGAAGCGCATAGTGCAAAGAGGTCGCCGACTTTCTGCACAGTCAGTTGCTGCAGAGCTCCAAACTTCATGTAATCTTCCAATTAGCCCACGTACAGTACGTAGAGAGCATCATGGAATGGGTTTCCATGGCCGAGCAGCTGCATCTAAGCCATACATCACAAACTCCAATGCAAAGTGTGGGATGCAGTGGTGTAAAGCACGTCACCACTGGACTCTAGAGATGCGTTCTCTGGAGTGATGAATCACGCTTTTCCATCTGGCAATCTGTTGGACGAGTCTGGGTTTGGAGGTTCCCAGGACAACAGTACATTTTGGACTGCATTGTGCCGAGTGTGAAATTTGGTGCAGAAGGTATTATGGTGTGGGGTTGTTTTTCGGGAGTTTGGCTTGGCCCCTCAGTTCCAGTGAAATGAACTTTGACTGCTCTAGGATGTCAAAACATTTTGGACAATTCCATGCTCCTAACCTTGTGGGAACAGTTTGGAGCGGGCCCCTTCCTCTGCTCACATGACTGTGCACCAGTGCACAAAGCAAGGTCCATAAAGACATGGATGACAGAGTCTGGTGTGGATGAAGTTGACTGGCCTGCACAGAGTCCTGACCTGAACCTGATAGAACACCTTTGGGATGAATTAGAACGGAGACTGAGAGCCAGGCCTTCTCGACCAACATCAGTGTGTGACCTCACTAATGCGCTTTTGGAAGAATGGTGGAAAATTCCTAGAAACACACTCTGCAACCTTGTGAACAGCCTTCCCAGAAGAGTTGAAGCTGTGATGGCTGCAAAAAGGTGGACCGACATCATATTGAACCCTTTGGGTTAGAAATGGGATGGCACAAATTCATATGTGAGTCAAGGCAGGTGGCCAAATAATTTTGGCAATATAGTGTATGCGCAATATTTTGACCAACGGACCACCATTACATGTTGTGTAGACCTCAAGGAAGTGTTTTAAATGTAGAATCATAATATAACCCCTCTTAAACACAAGCAATGCAAATTTATTGAGATTATTCGACTCGTTTACAGAAAACAACAAACTTAAGTGAAGTGAAGTGAATTATATTTATATAGCGCTTTTTTCTAGTGACTCAAAGCGCTTTACGTAGGGAAACCCAATATCTAAGTTACATTTTTAAACCAGTGTGGGTGGCACTGGGAGCAGATGGGTAAAGTGTCTTGCCCAAGGACACAACGGCAGTGACTAGGATGGCAGAAGCGGGGATCGAACCTGCAACCCTCAAGTTGCTGGCACAGCCACTCTACCAACCGAGCTATACCACCCCTTAACTTAACTTAAGAGCTGTTTACTGTCAACAACATGTAAGACTAATATTTTGTAACTTAAATACCTTAACATTTTTAAACTGTAGAAATATTGGAGACAGTAACTGGTTCTGTTTTCGTAAGTATGATTTTTACTCTTTGTGGATTGGATATTTGCGGAAAAAAAACAATGAGCTAACGAAAAAAAAATTGAAAAAAAAAAAGTACTGAAATGATCACAAAAAACGTCCATCCATCCATCCATCCATCCATCTTCTTCCGCTTATCCGAGGTCGGGTCGCGGGGGCAGCAGCCTAGGCAGGGAATCCCAGACTTCCCTCTCCCTAGCCACTTCGTCCAGCTCTTCCCGGCGAATCCCGAGGCGTTCCCAGGCCAGCCGGGAGACATAGTCTTCCCAACGTGTCCTGGGTCTTCCCCGTGGCCTCCTACCGGTCGGACGTGCCCTAAACACCTCCCGAGGGAGGCGATTGGGTGGCATCCTGACCAGATGCCCGACCCACCTCATCTGGCTCCTCTCGATGTGGAGGAGCAGCGGCTTTACTTTGAGCTCCCCCCGGATGACAGAGCTTCTCACCCTATCTCTAAGGGAGAGCCCGCCACCCGGTGGAGGAAACTCATTTCGGCCGCTTGTACCCGTGATCTTGTCCTTTCGGTCATAACCCAAAGCTCATGACCATAGGTGAGGATGGGAACGTAGATCGACCGGTAAATTGAGAGCTTTGCCTTCCGGCTCAGCTCCTTCTTCACCACAACGGATCGATACAGCGTCCGCATTACTGAAGATGCCGCACCGATCCGCCTGTCGATCTCACGATCCACTCTTCCCTCACTCGTGAACAAGACTCCGAGGTACTTGAACTCCTCCACTTGGGGCAGGGTCTCCTCCCCAACCCGGAGATGGCACTCCACCCTTTTCCGGGCGAGAACCATGGACTCGGACTTGGAGGTGCTGATTCTCATCCCAGTCGCTTCACACTCTGCTGCGAACCGATCCAGCGAGAGCTGAAGATCCTGGCCAGATGAAGCCATCAGGACCACATCATCTGCAAAAAGCAGAGACCTAATCCTGCAGCCACCAAACCGGATCCCCTCAACGCCTTGACTGCGCCTAGAAATTCTGTCCATAAAAGTTATGAACAGAATCGGTGACAACAAAAATGTACTTTGTTGATTGTTGACTAAATTAAGCTCTCAAAATATCTATGGACCTCTCGGATTTTCATTCTTCAAAGGTTTTGCCCAACAGATTTTTGTATTAAGTTGTACAACCTCAGGCAGAGACAGGGTCCCAGGGTTAAAAAAAACAACTAACCAGTCTTGCGTGTTTGCTTTAAAATAAGATGGCGACGTGTTGCCAAATACAGCAATGACTCGTAGTTTCACTTTTCCCCACTGTCCTGTTGTCTGTCCCGACTGTTTTTTCCCCTTCATTGCTTTCTTCTCATCTTTATTCACATTCGCGTCCCCAGTAGTGATTGACAGCCTCAGAAATTGATTTTCAGCCCTGTGTGTTCCTTCTGTCTCTCTCTAGGCATTTCCCTTATTCAGCCCAAACCACTCCAGGGTATAGTCTAGACCACGGGCTGACCGGAGCGGTGTAATTCTTGGTTGACGAGCGTTCCTGACAACATGAGCCCCGATGGGACCTTTCAAACACGTTGGCGTACTCTTGCTTGTTTTCTCTTAGTTCCTGCTTTGGGATCATCACTCCTTTTTTCTCTCTTCCTTCTTTTGGCCCTTGACTCATTCTCTTCCTCTGCTTTTGTTCTCTCTTTCGTCCAAAACCAAACGTGGATCCAAAACTCCCAGGGACACAGTGAGCTTTAAATTAAGCCCCTGGAGTTTCATTTCCGCGCTGATCTGAATAGCGATAGGCCGGTTTATGTGTTTGCCGTGATGTGATTGGTCAGTTTGCTCCACGGGGGAAAGCCCTTCTGTAATCATAAATGAGAGAGAGCCAGATTAGTCGAAATAGACCTTGGAGCCAGTCTGCTATCATGGAGGTCCCCGGAGAAGACGAGGCTGATAGATCAAAGCCAGACGGACAAACATAGAAGGAAGACGACGTGAATGGATTTGGACTCTTGTGTGTGGACGACTGTGACGTTCCAGGCGGTTCCCATTCACGTGAAGAAAAGCTCAGCTTCAGTGTTTCCCAAAATAAGCCTATTGATCACGGGTGGAAATGACAGGCCTGGTAATTGATTTCACAAACCCACCCCCCTCGCAGTCGTCAGGCTTACAATGTGTGTGAAGTCAAATGATGCTCACTGTATGGCCACTGGCTATTTGTGCATTGTGATTGGCTTAAAGTGTTCTCCCCGCCTCACCGTAATGTTTCAGTCACAGGCGCTAGGAGCCAAAGATGATACGTTCGCTTGTAGGCGCGGTGGTGGGATGCATGGTGGGTATTAGGGGTGGAACGGTTCACAAAATCCATTGGTTCGGATCTTGTCACACTCTTTTCGGTTTGGTTTGGTGTCCATTGTTCTTTTTAACTCCCCAGAATACCATACATATATCCCAAAAATCCACCATTATTATTATCGTATTTTTTATATACCACAGAGCGCAAACACACAACATTTTAGAATAATTTTTTTTCTTCCATATATTAGCGGGACTGGAATACAAGCCGCAGATATATACGTCATGAAATTAGTTTTTATTTGCTATAAACATTAGCCTATCCCAGCTGTAATCTGTGACATTTCTACTTGAATAATTGCTTCTGATATTCTGTACAATACATGTAATGTAAATGTAATGTAAGTGAATGGTCTTCATATTTCTGCATGGTAATGTTTTAATATTTTCAATGAATTAATAAAATGTAATATTCAGCCTGCTAATCATTTTGTAGTTGAGGACTCGACCAAAGTATGTTATAAAATAATTTACACAATACATCAGCCGCCCAGAAAAATCCCGGAATAACATTACAAAACATCTCTGACAAATAGGGTGGGTACCGTTCACATTTGAATCAATAAGGTACCGGTTCCCAGTAGATGTCAATCGATACTGGTACTCAACGGTACCAGTTGTCTGTGGTTAAAAAAAAACGTGTACGAATGAAATCGTAAAATGTTTAAATGTAACATATGTATTTCTCTTTATCGATCGATCGTTAAATATATCAAAACATTACAACATTTAGGCAAAACAAATCTAATTATTTGTATAGTAAAATGTTTGCAATTGTTATGCAACTTTCTTCAACATAAAAACATTAAACTACAGCTATGCAGTGTTATTTTCTTAGTATTGCACAAAATAAAACCCGGCTCCATGTATTTATATCTTTTTCCATCTGGAAAATATGTGCTGTGGGTTCATGGAGGCAATTAGGTTAAAACAAATTAACAAAAGAGGACGGAGTAAAAATAAAGACCTTTCGTATTAAACTACAAATGAAAGTGAAGCAACAACTTTAAATTAACATGACAAAGTACAGTGCGAGGAACCGAGTTGATTATGATAACTATTGCAAGTTAAAATGCAAAGCTAACATATTCTTATACAGTGGGCTTTTTACCTGCAGCAGACGTAGAGGATGATGATGTCGCTGTTATCGTCACCAAATGTTAACGCCATTTCTTCCCCCGTGTTGTTGGCTGCAGCCAAGTCGCTAAAGGTGCCAAATGCAGGAGTTGCAGCCGTACATCTAACTTGCTTGCACTCTTCAGCCATGAGAAAAATATTGTGTTTAACTAAGTGCTTCCTCAGATTGGAAGTATTTCGCCTCTTGCCTTGATTTTGGCGTCACAAATATTGCCGATCGCATTTGAAAAAGACGAGCCACACTTTAGAGCGTTTTCTATATGGCATGGTTGGCTTTTTGTCATGAAACATTGATGGGTTGTAAGGTTACTAATAGCATATCATCCCCGAAATCGCCTGTTTTCCACCCACCTCTGAACAATGTGCACAGCAGGCGTTTGTTGCAGGGCTATCGCCTTTTCTCACGGCGAAAATTTGTCTTTTCTTGTCGGGAGAACAAACTTGCCATGGCTTTGAACCTGATATTTCCATAAGATAGACGACTTTCCTTTGTCCATTTCTGCTTGCTTGTGGCTCATCAGTAGCAAGTGAACTGTAACCAAGTCCCTCCCTTGCTAAGGCGCGGCCCAAGGGTCAAAAAAGATGTGTGTGCGTTAATCGCCCGTAAAAAAATGTAGTGTCGTTATTTAATTTTGATATATTTACAGGTATGTGTATATGGACACCTCTGTCCTAAACAATGCTATATTTTTATTTTGTCATTTAATGTACGTTTCACACAATAATTGATCAAATGTATGATTTATTCGACATTTTCTTTTGCAAAGAAACCAAAAGTGCCCCAGCATAATTTGTGACACTTGATTTTCAAAATCTTTGCATGATACCATAACCTAATAAATCTGACATCAGATCATTTGATAGTTTGTCATGTGAGACATGTTAAATGACAAAATTGTAGTGTTATTTAATGTAACAACCATACATGACAGCTGGCTTCATGGTGTGCTAACAATAACTTGGTTCTTAACACTAACAAAACCAAAGAACTAATTGTCGACTTCCGCAGGAAAGGGCAGAACAAACACCCTCCACTTTTAATTAATAACAATCTCGTAGAAAGGGTCAAGCATTTCAAATTCTTAGGGGTGAACATAACAGAAGATCTATGCTGGGACATTAACACTGCTTCTACAGTCGGAAAGGCCCAAAAACGTCTTTTTTTTTTTTTGAGGAAACTAAAATGCGCAAACATTCCGCAGAAATCAATGGTCAACTTTTACAACTGTGCCATCAGCAGTGTCCTCACTTACGGATTTTTAGTGTGGTTTGCTAACTGCACTAAAGCGAACCAACAGGCCCTTTAGCGAGTGGTTAAAGCGGCAGGGAAAATTACAAGGACGATACTCCCAGAGATGAGTGCCATGTACACAACTCGCTGCCTAAAGCGAGTACACAACATCCTGAAGGACAGATAACACCCAGCACATGGCATCTTCAACCTGCTACCCTCTGGAAGGAGGTATAGATCGATTCGCGCCAGGACCACCAGAATGTCTCACAGTCTGTATCCCCAGGCTGTGACACTGCTAAATGAACAGCCTGCCCCTTTGCTGCCCCGGACCATCACTCTTCACCACCTCAATAATTGTGCTCTGGACATTGCATTGCTGCAACATCAACGTAACACCCATCAGACATCTGACTGTTCCCACCCCCACGTCCCTCA
Organism: Nerophis lumbriciformis; assembly: GCF_033978685.3. Lineage (NCBI taxonomy): Eukaryota > Metazoa > Chordata > Actinopteri > Syngnathiformes > Syngnathidae > Nerophis > Nerophis lumbriciformis. The sequence goes on along the minus strand of NC_084558.2, from coordinate 26,394,901 downwards.
TTTCGCGATCTTCCTGACAATGCTAAAATGTAAACTATTGTCAACCTGTACATCAATGCAGTTTCTATGCCGCTGGACAAAGCTCAAACAAAATCTCGTTGTTCATGTATGACTTAGGTGTTATTATGACAATGACAATAAAGGAATTGATTGATTGATATGTACAATTCTTGAATGCACAATTACGTTTCTGTATTCCTTTGATTCATACACATGCTCTGAGGCAAAGGGTGCATGAATTCCAATGTGGTCTTTGCATTCAGGTCTTAAGAATTTTAGATCTGGAGTACCAAACAAAGACAGAATCCTCATAGACGTTTGAAGTAATGTTCTACGTTTCTTTTGGTTTGAACGTCATTGTCCCCAAAATCCAAAGTACTGTCTGCAAAGACTGTGGTATTCTTAGCTGCAAGTCCTAATACCAAACCAATAGGACTGTTTTATGACGATGTCAGCAGGAAGAAAGCTTGGCAGTAAATACTCGAACAAAAATCGTTTGAGATAAAACTGAGTGTAAAAGTAAAGAGTAGTGAAATGGAAACTCCTAGAAATAATTGTTACTGCCAGCTCACCTGCTGATTCACTTTCTCCGGCTTCCATCTCAAGGCAACACTCAATTTCTGAGCGCTAGGGACACTTTGAATCGTCGTGACAACCTACACTTGCTCTTTGATATTTTAATGTCGGAAACATGATGTGTTTCCTACAAGTCAGTGTGGGCAGAATGCCTCGTGGTTTTTTCCTGTCTGGTATTCGGCTTAGGGAACCGCATAGACTTCATTAAACAACACTGCATGCACAATTCTCTTTAAGCTTCTTTCATCCGGTGGGAGGTGTTCTTGCTGAGCGTGTGCGCTCTTTTCCGTTATCTCATTACCACCATTGCATATATTCACACCAGCTTACCTGATACTCGCCACAAATCTCTGACACTTGGCCAATTAGTCTTTTTGTGCAAGTCTTCAGCCTGCCACCTGAAATAAAAAGAAGAGTATCCTTTCAAAAAGGTTGTTTTACCACCATGGAAACTGCAAGCATGTTACAATACATTCCAGCAATGTGGGGAAAAGGTTGCCAAAAGTAACTCATTAGCACTTATTCGTCTTCTCAAAAAAACGAAAGTTTACTTCAGATTCTTAATTATGCAAATGATCATTTTTTTCCATCACTTAGTACTAGCTGACCCCAATTTGCATATGTTGACACCTACCTGTTATCCATTAATGGTAACGGACAAAATGAGGATATAAATGGGTGAGAATCAAAGACTACTTTACGAAAAATGGTAGAAAAAGTTAGTCGTCTTTGGTAATCCCAATCAACAAAAAATGTAAGAGATGCTGTCCAGTGTCAGGGGTATTCAAGGCTAATTTTTTGTATGTTTGTCCCTTGAATTTTATAACGATTAACAATTTTGAAAATATCCGAAACTGTATTTTTACTAGCTTTAGTTAAAGTCGTATTATTCATTGTTTGCTAACAGATCTTTGGGCTGTCAAGAACATGAACAATGTTCTCGTAAAAGTGCAATCATTTTTTATTTGAGAACTGTTAGTAAATGCAAGTATGTGAATTTTTTAAACATTCATTTTCGTGTCAAAATATAATTTCCGAGTTTTATAATTGAAATCTAAAAAAAAATTGTTGAACACTCTCCTCAGCTGCAGGTACTCACTGTTTGTCTTGCCGAGCGCCACACCTAATTGCAGGACGGGGAGACGATCACGAGCACCAAAACAAGCGTGCTAGTTAGCTTAATCAACTAGCTAGCTTACTTGTTGTTGCCCGAGTTCGCTCTCCAAGCCACAATGTTGACGACTTTCTACTTTGCTGCCAATCATACAAACCCCGTTTCCATATGAGTTGGGGAATTGTGTTAGATGTAAATATAAACGGAATACAATGATTTGCAACCCATATTCAGTTGAATATGCTACAAAGACAACATATTTGATGTTCAAACTGATAAACATTTTTTTTTTGGAAATAATCATTAACTTTAGAATTTGATGTCAGCAACACGTGACAAAGAAGTTGGGAAAGGTGGCAATAAATACTGATAAAGTTGAGGAATGCTCATCAAACACTTATTTGGAACATCCCACAGGTGAACAGGCAAATTGGGAACAGGTGGGTGCCATGATTGGGTATAAAAGTAAATTCCATGAAATGCTCAGTCATTCACAAACAAGGATGGGGCGAGGGCCCACCACTTTGACAACAAATGCGTGAGCAAATTGTTGAACAGTTTAAGAAAAACCTTTCTCAACCAGCTATTGCAAGGAATTTAGGGATTTCACCATCTACGGTCCATAATATCATCAAAGGGTTCAGAGAATCTGGAGAAATCACTGCATGTAAGCAGCTAAGCCCATGACTTTCGATCCCTCAGGCTGTACTGCATCAACAAGCGACATCAGTCTGTAAATGATATCACCACATGGGCTCAGGAACACTTCAGAAACCCACTGTCAGTAACTACAGTTGGTCGCTACATCTGTAAGTGCAAGTTAAAACTCTCCTATGCAAGGCAAAAACCGTTTATCAACAACACCCAGAAACGCTGTCGGTTTCGCTGGGCCTGAGCTTATCTAAGATGGACTGATACAAAGTGGAAAAGTGTTCTGTGGTCTGACGAGTCCACATTTCAAATTGTTTTTGGAAACTGTGGACATCGTGTCCTCCGGACCAAAGAGGAAAAGAACCATCCGGATTGTTATAGGCGCAAAAGTTGAAAAGCCAGCATCTGTGATGGTATGGGGGTGTATTAGTGCCCAAGACATGGGTAACTTACACATCTGTGAAGGCGCCATTAATGCTGAAAGGTACATACAGGTTTTGGAGCAACATATGTTGCCATCCAAGCAACGTTACCATGGACGCCTTTGCTTATTTCAGCAAGACAATGACAATGTATTCTTTCATTCATAGTAACAGAGTGCGGGTACTAGACTGGCCTGCCTGTAGTCCAGACCTGTCTCCCATTGAAAATGTGCGGCGCATTATGGAGCCTAAAATATCACAACGGAGACCCCCGGACTGTTGAACAACTTAAGCTGTACATCAAGCAAGAATGGGAAAGAATTCCACCTGAGAATTTCAAAAAATTAGTCTCCTCAGTTCCCAAACGTTTACTGAGTGTTGTTAAAAGGAAAGGCCATGTAACACAGTAGTGAACATGCTCTTTCCCAACTACTTTGGCATGTGTTGCAGTCATGAAATTCTAAGTTAATTATTATTTGCAAAAAAAAATAAAGTTTATGAGTTTGAACATCAAATATCTTGTCTTTGTAGTGCATTCAATTGAATATGGGTTGAAAAGGATTTGCAAATCATTGTATTCCATTTATATTTAGTTTGAACGTTAAATATTTTGTCATTGCGGTCTATTCGATTGAATATAGGTTGAAAAGGATTTCCAAATCATTGTATTCTGTTTTTATTTACGATTTATACAACGTGACAACGTCACTTTTTTGGGGTTTTGTAAAGTGTAGTGTAGAAATGTACCCAATTGCAGGAAATGTAGTCTTGATTTTAAAAAATGTTCTTTCAAGGTTTTGTGCTGATAGAAATGTTTCTCTTTTTTTTTTCTCAATTTGCCTCTTTTTTTCTCAAAGGGTGCTCACATTCCTGAAATGCCATGTTAACGTGATGTACTTGAAAGCTGTCGAGTGCATGCCAAAGCAACAGGAGCGCTGTGAGCAATCCCGCCAGACATCGTGGCATGGCATAAATCTCCAGATTTCGGCCAAACAAACCTTACAAAATATGGACTTACATAGTTTTTGTTTGGCCGGTAATAAATCTTGTCCAAACCCCCGGAAAAAGATTGATGTTGCACTTTATCAAGCAAAAGCAAACTTTGAAAATGTAAAAATATTCAAACTTTGTTTATATCCAATGTGAAGTAACACTTTATCAAATCTTTTTACAAGTTTTTAGGTTTTGACCACATCAGCTACTTGATGTAATGTGACTTTGACATTGTTCTTTTACTTTTGAACAATAATGTACATCAGTGGTGTCAAACTCAAATACAGAGTGGGCCAAAATTTAAAACTGAACAAAGCCGTGGGCCAAGGTTGAACAAATTAACCTTTTAATAGGGACCCAAACAAGTTTTGCATTGAATATTGAACAAGCAAGGCTTATATAACTTTATAGTGACATTTAAAATCGAGTTTCAAATAATAATAATTAAAAAATATCAATGGCATATCAAATACAATTTAAATAAAAATGGAATGCCTCTTTTCTATTTGCAGCCTTCTGAGGTAAATATCAACATTAAGTTTTTCCACAGGCTAATAAATTTGAAAATAAAATAACAATGAATAAACCAACCATTCAGGACTTTAAACTGCTCAGTTTGCAACACACTATTCTGATGTGCCCAAGCCAGATACCTAGCATCTTTTCTTGGATGCTAGTTCATTAATGTCGGGGCTCAGGCTTTGAGCTGAGGCAACCTTCATTATCCAACGAAGGTGTTCATCAGTCATTATATCTCGTAGTCCACAGCCCTGGGGGCGTGCCTTAAAGACACTGCCTTTTTCGTCCGCTACGAGCTATCGTCACGTCTGCTTTTCATCCATCCTAGCAACGTGCCGGCCCAACCACAAGATATGTGCGGCTTCTGTATGAACACACACGGGAATGCATGCATACTTGTTCAACAGCGATACAGGTCACACTGAGGGTGCCCGTATAAACAACTTTAACAATGTTAGAAATATACGCCACACTGAATCCACACCAAACAAGAATGACAAACACATTTCGGGAGAGCATCCGCACCACTACAATATACACCCCCCCCCCCCCCCCCCCCCTCCCCTACCTTGTCGCTCCCGGAAGAGTTAGTGCTGCAAAGGGTTCTGGGTATTTGTTCTGTTGTGTTTATGTTGTGTTACGGTGCGGATGTTCTCCCGAAATGTGTTTGTCATTCTTGTTTGGTGTGGGTTCACAGTGTGGCGTATATTTCTAACAAAACTTAAAGTTGTTTATACGGCAAACCCTTGTGTAAATTGTATCGCTGTTGATCAAGTATGCGTTTGCATTCACTTTAGTGTTCGTGCAGAAGCTGCAAATATTATATGACTGGGCCAGCACACGTTGGACTGGATGAAACGCGGATGTGACGATTTTCAGGAGGGGTGCTGAAATCTGGTACTCTCCCGGGAGGGTTGGCAGAGTTTGACAGCCATGATGTACAGTATCATTAAAATGTATAATTATTGGGATCTGATCGCTATACGACTCAAATAGTGCGTCCTTTGTACCGCCAAACATTATCCAAACCGGCAAAAAAATAAAAAACGTCAAATTAAACAATAAAATAAACAACCAAAGGCCTGGTCTTTTCCTTCTTGTATATGTGAACTGTCAAGTAGGTGGGGGTGCTACCTCCCATACACAACCCAGTGTTTGAACAGCTAACTACAAGAAATAATCAACCATAAACAAGCAGTAAAGCTGTGTTGTTTGTTTTTTCCAGCGATGCAGTAGCAGTGCCAGTTTGTACCAGTCCATCCTTCAAAATGTCTTTGCTTATCTCAGTTCATACTGCCAAGACTAAATGATGCATTAAACAACATTGGGCTGTGTGTTAGTGAGAGTGGGTTCATTTGAGGTTAAGGTGTTAAAATGTAACAAATGACGTGATTAAAGAAACTTTGGATCAGTCAAGGTGATTACATCCTACACAGTTTGTGTATTTGTATAAATGTTTGCCTCTTTTGTTTGGGTGTGTGAGTGTGTTGAGAAGTGTCAGTTTCGGTCTAGCAGTCAGCATAATTAGAAATCTCTTTTACCCCCGTCTCCTCTTCATTCACTCTCTCCTTTCTATATTTCAGCATCTCGCCTCAGTCCCACCACAATTCTCCTATCTCTCTTCCTCCCTGAGTGATGACTTTTAAATCATCTTTTCTTTTTTCCAGCAAAAAAAAACAAAAAAACGGTCCTTTTCTCTCTGTTTGCTCTGCAGTCCCTCTCCCTTCTGTCTGGCCCCCGTTTTCCCCCCCACTCCCGCCGATCCAATTTAATGAGTCCACTTCATCTTAGAGCGAGACTTCCTCTAATCTATTAAGTTCAGATGAAGCCCTGATGGACTTGTCAGCGAGTCCGTTCAACCGTAGCGTTAAACAAGGCTGCAATACGGCCTGATGAAGATACTGTACCGTCACTATCTATGATGTTGTTTCTACCTCGTTATTGACGTATCGCCATAAGATGAAGTATTAGCAACACCTTTTATAGAAGAACAATACGGCCTTGTCAGAGCCAATCCATACCCATTGTGCAGTAATATTTTAAAGTATAAAACTGGCATGCAGCCGGGGTTTGCTATGAATTTGACTGATTAGAAATGCAGCCTTTTACAGATTGAAAAAACTTTCTGAAACAATTTACATGACATACATTTATCCGAAAGACAAACTTTACTGTTTAGTTTCTAACACAAATTTGAAAATATGTGCTACTTTTTCCTACACTTTTTAATGCACTTTTTAATTTATTTTTTCTGTAAAAAGACAAAAAAAAAATGTTTTTAATTTTTGGAATTATTTTCCTATCCATCCATCCATCCATTTTCTACCGTTTGTCCCTTTCGGGGTCATATAACAAAGAAAATCATGGATCTCAATACTTTATTTGTTTTATTTATGTGCAGTATATTAGATACTGGAGGCCTTTTTTGTATTTTTTAAAGAGCAAAAAGAGTGGTAACACATGCATGAGTTTCTTTTATCTAGTGAAAAACATGTTGGTTGGTTTTTGTATGTATTTATTACACTATATACATTATATTTATTACTACAAAAAATCTAAATGTTTGTATTTTTCCTCATTAAATAATAAATACTTTTCTTTCACTGAGTGTAAAACATGTTGTTGGTTGTTCTTTTTTATTATTCCACATGTTTTTATTATTTTGCTGAACTCCACCAAGTGATAAACATCTTCATATCAATCGCCATATTTTGGGATTCTATGAATTGATTTCAAATTATTTAAAACTCGTATTTTTTATTCCTTCAAAAAAAAAGAAGATAACTTATTTTGTCTAATAAAAATTATGTATCTCCACTTTGCAATTGTTCCATTTTAACGATGGATGAACTGCTATCATGTTGACTTTCGTGCCACAATTATAATTAAACTTGTCAATATTTTACATTTTAAACTTGTATTTCTGTTTGTGCAGGTTTCATCTACACATGTGGCGGCACGCTGAAGGGCCGAAACGGCAGCGTGGAGTCGCCAGGGTTCCCATACGGCTACCCCAACGGGGCAAACTGCACCTGGGTCATCGTCGGGGAGGAAGGGAGTCGCATCCAGCTCATATTCTTGTCCTTTGCCATCGAGGAGGAATACGACTTTTTGTCCTTGTACGACGGGCATCCGCACCCGGCCAACTTCAGGACCAGGTACGCTAACTCATACTCTGTGTTCAAATGTCAAAAACACAGCATGACTATGTATTTGGATAAACTAACTCTTCTACTACTAAACAGCAACAAATAAAACAGTTGAAAATTGTTAAACCATGCACCATCCCTACTCTGCTGCCATTGTTTGGGAAAGCTAAAACACATGTTAATTTACATTAAATGTAGCTTTACTACACTGAAGCTACCCACCAGAGATATGTAGTTAAGCTAAAATAAAGTGACAAAAATAGCTAAACTACATCAAAGCATTTTTTCCCCCGAAAAAACTTGATTCCAAGTCATTGCTATATGATCACTAAAACTGTAATAAAAACAACATATCAGATCAGTTCAATTGATTTTTCAATTTTGTAACTTTATCTTTCAGATACAAATGAAGACTAAATTCTTTATTCTTTGGCTAAAATGTATTTTTACCACCGCAATAAAATTATTAATTTCTTGGATGAATACAATACCTGTCAGTGAGTCATAGTTGTAAACATAACTAAATAGGCCTGAACTAAATAAATATTGTATTAAAGGTGCAGTCCTCCCAGGTTATTTTATTCTAACGGCTATCTGAATACAGTTAGGAGATTTGAATTGACCTGCAAACTTTAGCAATACCAGCGCTGGAGAGACGGTCGAGCTCTCCAAAGTCTGACGTGTTCTCTCAAGATGGCCCCACTGTTCACATGTATTTATTTGCCCAGTTTGCTATCCCTCCCAAGTGGAGTTGCTTGGACTTCAGTACAACAAAACTACAATTTAATATTTAGTTTGTGTATTTTTGAAACACACATGTCTGCGTTCACTCCATCTCGTACCTGGCACCTCTTCTCATCATCGAAACTAGGGCGGGTGTGTGTGTGCAAAGATACAAACACAGGGTGGACTCATTGTGTTTTCCTTACACAAAGAATGACTTATTACACAATCCATTTTATTAAAGGCCCACTGAAATGCGATTTTCTTATTTAAACGGGGATAGCAGGTCCATTCTATGTGTCATACTTGATCATTTCGCGATATTGCCATATTTTTGCTGAAAGGATTTAGTAGAGAACATCGACAATAAAGTTCGCAACTTTTGGTCGCTGATAAAAAAGCCTTGCCTGTACCGGAAGTAGCAGACGAGTAGCGTGACGTCACAGGTTGTGGAGCTCCTCACATCTGCACATTGTTTACAATCATGGCCACCAGCAGCGAGAGCGATTCGGACCAAGAAAGCGACGATTTCCCCATTAATTTGAGCGAGGATGAAAGATTCGTGGATGAGGAAAGTGAGAGTGAAGAACTAGAGGGCAGTGGGAGCGATTCAGATAGGGAAGATGCTGTGAGAGGCGGGTGGGACCTGATATTCAGCTGGGAATGACTAAAACAGTAAATAAACACAAGACATATATATACTCTATTAGCCACAACACAACCAGGCTTATATTGAATATGCCACAAATTAATCCAGCATAACAAACACCTCCCCCCTCCCGTCCATATAACCCGCCAATACAACTCAAACACCTGCACAACACACTCAATCCCACAGCCCAAAGTACCGTTCACCTCCCCAAAGTTCATACAGCACATATATTTCCCCAAAGTCCCCAAAGTTATGTACGTGACATGCACACAGCGGCACGCACGTACGGGCAAGCGATCAAATGTTTGGAAGCCGCAGCTGCATGCGTACTCAAGGTACCGCGTCTGCGCATCCAACTCAAAGTCCTCCTGGTAAGAGTCTCTGTTGTCCCAGTTCTCCACAGGCCAATGGTAAAGCTTGACTGTCATCTTCCGGGAATGTAAACAATGAAACACCGGCTGTGTTTGTGTTGCTGCATGCCGGCCGCAATACACCGCTTCCCACCTTCTTCTTTGCTGTCTCCATTGTTCAATGAACAAATTGCAAAAGATTCACCAACACAGATGTCCAGAATATTGTGGAATTTCGCGATGAAAACAGACTACTCAATAGCTGGCCACCATGCTGTCCCAAAATGTCCTCTGAAATCTGTGACGTCACGCGCTGACGTCATCATACCGAGACGTTTTCAGCAGAATATTTCGCGCAAAATTTAAAATTGCACTTTAGTAAGCAAACCCGGCTGTATTGGCATGTGTTGCAATGTTAAGATTTCATCATTGATATATAAACTATCAGACTGCGTGGTCGGTAGTAGTGGGTTTCAGTAGGCCTTTAAGGTAGAAACTATTTCTCCAACATGCCCAATGCTGTATTTTTCTGACAAATACATCCCATGGTGGTGCTGTTATGAAACCCTGTGAGTCGGATTCCCTTGAAACAAACAAAAACACATACTGTAACTTCAGGGTGCTTAGATAACTCACCATTAAATTTTTTACACACTAGTTTTACCCCGATCCCAATATTTTGCTACTGGTACCAAAATGTTCTGTATTTTTATACTTTTCGATACCATTCAAAACAAAGGGGACCACCGAAATTATCATTATTGGCTGTATTTTAACAGAAAATCTTATCATACATTAAACATACACTTCTTATTGCAATCAACAATCTATTTTGGCATTAAATAACAGTGAACATACTAGACAGCTTCTCTTTTAGTAGTAAGCAAACATACAGGTTACAAAGGCTCCTAATTTGGCTGCTGACATGCAGTAACATTTCCCTTTGTATTATTTAGTCAAAATTATGAGGAACAAGCAGTAGGAAATGAATGGATGGATTATTAGTATGATCAGTGTCAGAGCTTGGTCCGCATTGCCGGCCGTAAGTCCGACACGTTTCCAGTGAGGGTTGGACTCTGCCAAGGCTGCCCTTTGTCACCGATTCTGTTCATAACTTTTATGGACATAATTTCTAGGCGCAGTCAGGGCGTTGAGGGGATCCGGTTTGGTGGCTGCGGGATTAGGTCTCTGCTTTTTGCAGATGATGTGGTCCTGATGGCTTCATCTGGCCAGGATCTTCAGCTCTCGCTGGATCGGTTCGCAGCTGAGTGTGAAGCGACTGGGATGAGAATCAGCACCTTTAAGTCCAAGTCCATGGTTCTCGTCCAGAAAAGGGTGGAGTGCCAACTCCGGGTTGCGGAGGAGACCCTGCCCCAAGTGAAGGAGTTCAAGTACCTCGGAGTCTTGTTCACGAGTGAGGGAAGAAGAGTGGATCGTGAGATCGACACGCGGATCGGTGCGGCGTCTTCAGTAATGCGGACGCTGTATGGATCCGTTGTGGTGAAGAAGGAGCTGAGCCGGAAGGCAAAGCTCTCAATTTATCGGTCGATCTACGTTCCCATCCTCACCTATGGTCATGAGCTTTGGGTTATGACTGAAAGGACAAGATCACGGGTACAAGCGGCCGAAATGAGTTTCCTCCGCCGGGTGGCGGGGCTCTCCCTTAGAGATAGGGTGAGAAGCTCTGTCATCTGGGGGGAGCTCAAAGTAATGCCGCTGCTCCTCCACATCGAGAGGAGCCAGTTGAGGTGGTTCGGGCATCTTGTCAGGATGCCACCCAAACGCCTCCCGAGGGAGGTGTTTAGGGCACGTCCGACCGGTAGGAGGCCACGGGAAGACCCAGGACACGTTGGGAAGACTATGTCTCCCGGCTGGCCTGGGAACGCCTCGGGATCCCCCGGGAAGAGCTGGACGAAGTGGCTGGGGAAAGGGAAGTCTGGGCTTCCCTGCTTAGGCTGCTGCCCCCGCGACCTGACCTCGGATAGGCGGAAAAAAAGATGGATGGATGGATGGATGATGGATGATAGATTATTAATCTACTTGCTCATTTACTGTTAATATCTTCTTACTTTCTTTTTTAACATGTTCTATCTACACTTCTGTTCAAATGTAAAAAACACTTTTTGGATACTTTGCATTAGTTTTGGGTGAGACTACACATTTTGGTATGGCCACCATCAAGCAAAACATATATGACTTTTCCATAAATCATTGACTATTTTTCTGATGATGATTTTAAGAATAACATGTATGCAAACTTGTCTTATTAAGCGCCACAATTGTCTTTTTACATGTCAAGATCTGCTCTTTGATGCCCTAATAATGCTGTGCATTGCAAATTATTTGCCACTTGCTAACATTTTCAATGTTATTTCTAGAAATGTCCCTAGTTTTAAGAGTACATTTTTAGTCACATAATCGTAATTTTGGCATGGAAAAATGTAGTTTAAAAATGTTAAATTTGAGAAAATAACTATACCTAATATACCAATTGTTGAAAGGTTCTGCAACATCCCACAGATGCTTTATTTAAAAATTGCAAGTTAAATATTGCTTGTTTTTAGAATTACTGTAAATAATAAAAATATATAATCTTAAAAGTCCTGCTAATTTCTAGAAATCTTAGTTTAGTATGTTTTAAGTAAAATCAACTAGCTGCATGGACAGATAATTTGACTCGTTTTTCCAGATAGTTTTCTTAAAATCTAGTCTTTTTATCTTATATTTTGTCAGTTCTTTCTTGCAGTGTGTACATATTGGCAAGTTGAAATGTTCGGATGAATTGCTGAGACATAAGTAGAGATCGGTGTGCCTTTCTGACGGGCAGCCACTCCCAGCTGTTTTCCCCCTGGTGTTCCGTCCAGGCATGGCACAAAATAAATCTCAACAGCACCCAGAAGTGACAGGATGTCAGTCAATTCCAGCAAGAAGACGTCAGCTAGCTGCAGCGCTACACTAAGACGCTGTGAAGACATTCCAGGGGAAGAGCGGGTTGGATTTTGAACTTTATGCAAATGATGTCATCTTGAATTAGCATGAAACCTGAACAGGAAGCTGTCTGCCTGTCACTCCCATGGGAGACACACACATGCAACTTCTCCCCATGAATACATGCATGGCTAAAATAACACAACTTTTTTGGCAGAGCAAGCAACAACTTCCACACAGTGCGTCCTTGAATCGGTGTTTGTCAACGAAGTTGGTTAAAATGTCGCCATTCGCGGGCCTAATAAACAAACATTTTGCCAGTGGCTGCTTGCCGCGCTGACTGTCAGCACGCCAAGTTGGACGCGGTCTGCGGAGCACGCAGCAATCACACAAGGTGCCCTTTATGCAATTAGGAAAACTTATTTGAAAAAACAACACTGAGTGGTGATAAATAAATAAAGCACTGAGTCAGAAACAGGGCACTTGTTGTGTGTTGATTAGCTCTCACAAGACACAAGTGTTTGTTATGCCAATTGTAAATAAATCAAAAGCGAGAGGAAACATGTCTCTAAAGTTATCTGAAACTTCCACTTCAAATCTCTCCTTTAGATTTTTTATAAAGACTTGTTAAAAGTTAGCAACCAACAGAAGAAGTTAAATATGACGTTCATAGTAAGATGTAATAAGTTGTAAAATATACAGTACAGGCCAAAAGTTTGGACACACCTTCTCATTCAATGCATTTTCTTTATTTTCATGACTACCGTATTTTTCGGAGTATAAGTCGCACCTGCCAAAAATGCACAATAAAAAAGGAACAAAACATATGTAAGTCGCACTGGAGCCCGGCCAAACTATGAAAAAAACTACGACTTATAGTCCGAAAAATACAGTATTTACATTGTAGATTGTCACTGAAGGCATCAAAACTACGAATGAGCACATGTGGAGTTATGTACTTAACAAAAAAAGGTGAAATAACTGAAAACATGTTTTATATTCCAGTTCCTTCAAAATAGCCACCCTTTGCTCTGATTACTTTTCCGCACACTCTTGGCATTCTCTCGATGAGCTTCAAGAGGTAGTCACCTAAAGGGTTTTCACTTTACTGGTGTGCTTCGAGCTCATCGAGAGAATGCCAAGAGTGTGCAATGCAGTCATCAGAGCAAAGGGTGGCTATTTTGAAGAACCATCAATCAATCAATCAATGTTTATTCATATAGCCCTAAATCACAAGTGTCTCAAAGGGCTGCACAAGCCACAACGACATCCTCGGTACAAAGCCCACATAAGGGCAGGGAAAAACTCACCCCAGTGTGACGTCGATGTGAATGACTATGAGAAACCTTGGATAGGACCGCATATGTTGGTAACCCCCCCCCCTCTAGGGGAGACCGAATGCAATGGATGTCGAGTGGGTCTGACATAATATTGTGAGAGTACAGTCCATAGTGGATCCAACATAATAGTAAGAGTCCAGTCCATAGTGGGGCCAGCAGGACACCATCCCGAGCGCAGACGGGTCAGCAGCGCAGAGATGTTCCCAGCCGATGCACAGGCGAGCGGTCTACCCCGGGTCCCGACTCTGGACAGCCAGCACTTCATCCATGGCCACCGGACCTGTACACCCCCCCCTCCACAAGGAAGAGGGGAGCAGAGGAGAAATGAAAAGAAACGGCAGATCAACTGGTCTAAAAGGGGGGTCTATTTAAAGGCTAGAGTATACAAATGAGTTTTAAGATGGGACTTAAATGCATCTACTGAGGTAGCATCTCTAATTGTTACCGGGAGGGCATTCCATAGTACTGGAGCCCGAATAGAAAACGCTCTATAGCCCGCAGACTTTTTTGGGCTCTGGGAATCACTAGTAAGCCGGAGTTCTTTGAACGCAGATTTCTTGCCGGGACATATGGTACAATACAATCGACAAGATAGGACGGAGCTAGACCGTGTAGTATTTTATACGTAAGTAGTAAAACCTTAAAATCACATCTTAAGTGCACAGGAAGCCAGTGCAGGTGAGCCAGTATAGGCGTAATATGATCAAACTTTCTTGTTCTTGTCAAAAGTCTAGCAGCCGCATTTTGTACCAATTGTAATCTTTTAATGCTAGACATAGGGAGACCCGAAAATAATACGTTACAGTAGTCGAGACGAGACGTAACGAACGCATGAATAATGATCTCAAAAAGAAATTAGAATATAAAACATATTTTCAGTTATTTCACCTTTTTTTGTTAAGTACATAACTCCACATGTGTTTGTTCATAGTTTTGATGCCTTCGGTGACAATCTACAATGTAAATAGTCATGAAAAGAGGAGAAGGTGTGTCTAAACTTTTGGCCTGTACTGTACGTATTTTGCTCATTTGAAGCATACGGCGGCACATTCATTTCAAAAACGCATCACGGCGTTTGCTTTTTCCTTCCACATCACTGATTGCTACTCACTGCAGACTTCGTGAGTGCCAACAAACATAATAAATCATCACTTACTGTGCAATATCTGCTGTCGTTAGGATGCCGACTGATAGAATCTTGTTATATTCCAGTTTTAGATGAACAATTACTCATAATCCATCTTGTATTCTTAGATTATTTAAATTAAGAGGAGAAAACTATAATTTACCGGGGATATTGATTTTTGAAATATGTAAAGTAAGGACAAATATAAAATACAAATGTATTTCAGTTTTAGGAGTTAAATGGTGGAACAAGTTCAGTGATGAGTGGACGACATGTAGTTCTTTGTTAAGGTTTAAGAAAGCCTTGAAAGTTGAAATAATGGAAAATTGACAAATATAGCAACGATTACTTTCATCCCATTGATTTTTTTCTCAACGTTGATGTTCCAGGCAATCTAATTTTCAGTGAATGTATAGAATAGGCAAATATAAGCCTTGGCTTCAGCCTATTCCTTTTTGGTCATTATTTTTCTTTTTGTGTGTACATGTGTATGATTGTTAATATGTATAATCTGTGCTGTTGAATTAATCACACAAAATGGTTGATTATATGACCGAAATAAACTCATTTCATCTCTCTCATATTTCCGGCAAAGAAACAATGTGGGTGCATCTAAGCGTCTTTTCGTATTTTTCTCGCAATTCCTGACTCTAAATTGGCTATCAAAGATGACCTATTTGTCGGATTACATCCTCATCCTTCTACTATCACGGGGAGAGACGTTATTATTATTATGACCTAGGATAAACTTCCACAAGCTCAGAGGCGAGAAAGCAGCTCAACAGTCGAATATGTCATCATAGCAGCAACAAGCTGTGCCGCAATAAATAGTTTGTCCACGTTAGCGCTTATAATAACAATATCACTAATACTTGGTTAATATTCAGGTCACAAAGTGTGAATAGAGTATTGTTGGCATTTTTTGGATGGTTATTTAGTGGGTTTTATGGGCAAAATAGTGGACCTTATATTAACTCCATGTACTTTCATTTACGAGTTAGAATGCATTATAAACATACATCTGCCTTCTTGTCAGTCATATTGATTGTGACTGATAGGCAACATTTCAAAAAAGGTGCAGTTCCCCTTTAAATGATGTCCTAACATTATTAGTCTGCAAACAGGCTAAACAAGCATGATGGTGTAATTTTGGCATGTAGCTAACATAGCTTGGCAAGTGTTGCTAACGTTAATCTCCTTCTTTCCCAATTATTTAGGGGGCTGTTTGAAAAATGTGCGTGGATCCCTGGAGGTTGGGGACTTTCCATTGAGTTTTAAGTAGTATATGCTGCCCTCTTACGGCTTTCAGCACATAATAACGTGCGTACATGCACGTAAGCTTTTGTGTTGTTAGCTAATGATAGCGATTTGAATAGCGAACATTAGCTATCTTTGAATTTATATTCCATTTACCAACAATACTGCAAATTGTGGAAGATTAAGACACTTCCTTGGACCGACGCACAATTTTAAATTGATTATATTTGAGAAAAATATTGACAATTTAAAAAAATACATGTTCTGTTTAACCACTTAACCGCTAGCAGGTGGTGTTATGTTTTTTGTTTGAAAAATGTAACTTTGAGAAAGTTGCAATCTGCCCCTTTAATGTTGTAGTATGTAATATACGTGTGATGATCAATTGCCCGGATCATAGTTTATTTACGTTTTTGATTCATTTGTTGTTTAAGTTCGGTTTCAGCACCCCTGTTTTGTGTTTCTTGGTTATCACGGGTGCTGATTATTTTTCACCTACCTCTGATTAGTGTTCAGGATGCTCACCTGTTCCTGGTCATTAATCAGAGAGCTATTTAGTCCATCCTCTGGCTTCACTCGGCTTGGTGTTTTTTGCTTGCTATATGCAACAAGTTTCTATTCCTGAGCTAAGCTTCGCCCGGTTCATGTGCTTAGCTTTTCTTGCTACCTACTCCGTTAGCTTTCCCATGCTATAAGCACGCTTGTTTTGTTTATTTGTTCATGAAGAATAAATCATTATTCTTACCTGCAAGCTGCTTCCTTACGTTCCTTCGCATTTTGGAAAGACGACCCCCGGCATCAACATGCCACAGTTTCGTAACAATACGACATCTATTACATTGAACAAGTGCAGAGTTACAGTGTAAGAAGTGGATAAAATACACACAAATGCTTCTTTAAAATGTGTAAAAGTTCATTAAATGGCCGATTAGTCTTGACAAAACTGTACTTAACCCTTGTGTAATGTTCATATTGTTGTTACTCAGCCAGCGTTTGTGGGTCTGATGGACCCGTTGCATTTTGTGGCTTTGAATGCCTCACAATCAAACACTTTTATGTTAAAATACTGAACAGATGTTGACCTTATCCCAATAAACATCTGTTCAGTATTTTAACATAAAAGTGTTTGATTGTGAGGCATTCAAAGCCTCACAGGGGGGGGTACACAGAATATCAATTTCCACACTTGTATTAGCCATCTTATATGTAATAGAAATGTGTAGGGGGGGTGTATGGTGTGTGTTCATTAAATATGTATTCTGATATATGTTATTCACAGAAAATGAGCCAAAGAGTCTCAGTTTGAAAAATTAATTAATTGTATAATTCTTCTTTTAATAATAATCGAAAATGGGTCCCACAGACCCGAACACCACACAAGGGTTAAAACGTATGAAACAGTTTTCAAACTCATCCCGTCTCAGCTCGTCTTGCTGCATTAAGCAAGTCAACCGAGGACATCTTGAACACTCCCTGTGAGTTCCTCTCTAAAGAGTTGGGACAATCGTTCTTTTCAAGCCTTCATGCAGCGTTTGAACAATAAAAATCCACTGCATCGATTGTTGTCTCGTTAGATGTAACACACGCCACGGCGGCTGATGCAACAGCGTCCCATGGCGAGAGGACTGCTTTCCAGCAAACACCAGGAGGACTCCTTCTCCTCTCTTGATGACCTAAATCTCTTTGCCTCAGCCTCTTAGAAGCACGCCGCACACGCGATTAATCCTGTTAAATCAACGGGACCTCGGCGCGAACCCCGTCAACCGGTCTCCTGACTCGTGTTGACAATGCGACTCCAGACCTATTTCCTCAGGTGGTGACTCACACTCTGTCCTTTTGTTTACCAAGCCAGAGATGATCATCTAAAATACTTATTATTATTTAAAATGCATTCTTGGTGTTTTTTTTGTCAAAGTTGAACGCTACCCTGCCGGTGAACTTGGTGGGTTTGTGGGATGCAGCGCTTGTATTCGTATCTCTTGGGTCGGCCTGCTGGCATCTGTGTGAAGCTTTTGGGTGGAGCTGTTCCACTTATGGATTCTCTTCCCTCCTCGCCACATTAGACCTTAGATGCGTCAAGTTTTGGGTTCTTGAGTTTTGATGTTGAATGCTAATCAAAACAATGTTGTGCCATGTTTTTCTTGTGATCATACTGTAATTACTGCAATCAACGCCGCACAGAGTCTCCTATAGTTGCCGGGTACTTGATCTCCAAAAACAAATAATGGCTTGGGCCTCTAATTAGGGCTGTGTAGAAATCATTGGCAGTAACAGCTGTGTTGTAGACAACGTCCTGCTGTAGTTTTTCTCTACTAGATGCAGTAGCTGCATTTGAGGCATCATAAGCAGCCTTGTTTCTGCTCAGCTGTTGGTGTGAAAGTAATGTGTGTTATACTGTCTGTACAACTCATCAGCACTACTAATGCTGATTAAGCAGTTTCCTCCTTTTTGCCATTACAACATTGGTTCAGATGAAAGGAAATTAGTTTATTTCGGTCATATAATCAACCATTGTGTGTGATTAATTTAACAGCACTAATTATATATATTAACAATCATACACATACACACACAAAAAGAAAAAGAATGACCGAAAAAGGAATAGGCTGAAGCCAAGGCTAATATTTGCCTATCCTATACATTCACTGAACATTAGATTGCCTGGAACATCAACGTTCTAAAAAATCAATGGGATGAAAGTAATCATTGCTATATATTATAATTTCCCATTATTTCACCTTTCAAGGCTTTCTTAAACCTTAACAAATAACTACATGTCTTCAACTCATCACTGAGCTTGTTCCACCATTTAACTCCTAAAACTGAAATACATTTGGATTTTATATTCGTTCTTACTTTACATATTTCAAAAATAAATATCCCCGTAAATTATAGTTTTCTCCTCTTAATTTAAATAACCTAAGAATACAAGCTGGAAGGCTGTTGTTCTTTACTCGAAACATAATTTCCATTGTTTTTAAAAACACAATATCTGAACATTTTAACACATTAGAACTTATGGATAATGGATTGGTATGTTCATAGTAGCACACTTTGTGTATTATTCTAATTACCCTTTTTTGAAGTTTAACTATTGGGTCTATTATTGCTTTATAAACATTTCCCCAAACTTCAACACAATATGTTAGATATGGAAAAATAAAAGAATAATATAACATATGTAGACATTTCTTATTCAGCATGTGTCTTACTTTATAAAGAATAGCAATGGATTTGGATATTTTTCCCTTTATATATTCAATCTGCGGTTTCCAACATAATTTATGATCAATTATTATTCCCAAGAAATTAGTTTCATATACTCTATCAATTTCCACTTGATTTAATTTTAATTTTGCTTCACAATTTGTCCTTGCACCACTAAACACCATAAATGTAGTTTTCTTATCATTAAATAACTTATAAGAGGTTAAACTATTTTTTTAGCTGAAACAACTCAACCTCTATTATCCTCAACACTTCCTTCAAGTCTTCTCCTGAACAATATACATTTGTATCATCTGCAAACATAATACATTTCAAATTATTAGATACTGAACAAATATCTTTGAAATAAAGTATAAATAACTTAGGTCCCAATACCGAGCCTTGTGGAACCCCACAAATTACTCTTCTTGGCTGTGATTTAGTCTTATTAATTTCCACATATTGAGATCTATTACTTAAAACCACTGTTGTGAAACACCCCTTATGCCATAGTTTTCCAGTTTTTGCAAACGTAAGGAATGATTGATTATGTCAAAAGCTTTACATAAGTCAATAAATACACCAACGGTGTGTTGCTTTTGTTCTATTGCTATGGCTTTGTTTTCTACGAAGTCCATCACTGCTAGGGATCTAGACCCATTACTCCTGAACCCATACTGATGGTCATTCAGTAGCTCGTGTTTGTCAATGAAGTTATCAAGTCTATTTACAAATAATTTCTCAATATTTTTTGCAAATTGAGGTAGTAGAGACACAGGTCTATAATGGTCAGATGATGCGATGTTGTTTATTACACTTGTCCATTCTTGACCATATGATCATGGAGAACCATGTATGTGTTCCTTTCTACTTTATCATGCACACCAAATCAATATGAAAGTTTAAAAAATTGTTATATATTATATAACTTGTTTAGTTTTATTTAAATGTATCCTGTGTGAAAGAAATACATCAATACAAAAGAGTATTGCATTAGAGAAGTACAGTACAGGGACCTCTAAACAACTTTTCCCATAAGAAATAATGCAAATCCAATTAACCGGCTCAAAATGTTAACACAAAATGCTTTTCATAGAGAATAATTATTGTAACTCCCTCCAAACAGCACAGACACAATGGCTTTCTTGAACTGATTTATTTGAAGGCTTCCTTTCCCTTCAAATTCACCGTGAAAACTGAGATAAAATAAAGCACGTTACAAACGTAAAAATAACAACATGCACAGCATGTGGATCAAACATTTTACGGAAGTAAATACAAACAGAAATGACAAACAAATACCTCGTTGGCCTGCATGCTTCTTTTAGGAGGAAATTGTGATCTTCAGGCTCTTATAGCCCAAACGCTTAGAGTCTTTGTGACACTTTTTAGTCTTTGTGACAGTCAGTCTCTCTCTTTCTACCTTCACATTGCATCAAAAACGTTTACTCATACCCGGAAGTAGCTTCCTTACATCAGACGACAGACCAAACGAGACACTTCAAAATAAAAGTATGCCCACAAACTTAACAAAAAGGCATGAAATTACATTTTTAACCATAGTAACTTAAATATAGCCTTCTTATGAACTTTTATGCTTAGATTTGAATTCCCTTTTATGAACTTAACTTATTATTCTGTTTTTAGAGAAATAAAACAAATTATAATAATTATTAGTAGCAACAGTTACAATTAGAGATGTCCGATCATATCGGCCTGCCGATATTATCAGCCGATAAATGCGGTAAAATGTAATATCGGAAATTATCTGTATCGTTTTTTTATTATCGGTATCTTTTTTTTTTCTTTTTTTTTAAAATTAAGTCAACATAAAAAACACAAGATACACTTACAATTAGTGCACCAACCCAAAAAACATTCCTCCCCCATTTACACTCATTCACACTCATTCACACAAAAGGGTTGTTTCTTTATGTTATTAATATTCTGGTTCCTACATTATATATCAATATATATCAATACAGTCTGCAAGGGATACAGTCCGTAAGCACACATGATTGTGCATGCTGCTGGTCCACTAATAGTACTAACCATTAACAGTTAATTTTACTAATTTTCATTAATTACTAGTTTCTATGTAACTGTTTTTATATTGTTTTACTTTCTTTTTTATTCAAGAAAATGTTTTTAATTTATTTATCTTATTTTATGAATTTTTTTTAAAGTACCTTATATTCACCATACCTGGTTGTCCAAATTAGGCATTATAATGTGTTAATTCCACGACTGTATATATCGGTTGATATCAGTATCGGTTGATATCGGTATCGGTATTTAAAGAGTTGGACAATATCGGAATATCGGATATCGGCAAAAAGCCATTATCGGACATCCCTAGTTACAATTATAATTTAATAGTGTTTCTCAACTTTTTTGTATCAAATACCAGCACACGCAACTTTCTTTGGCCCCATTGTAGATCATTTATGCAGTTGTAGAGTCAGAATCACCAATACAGGCTATATTAAGGTCCTTAAGCGGGATTTTATTTTGTTTTACACTTTTTTAAATTTTTGCGTAGTGATTTTTATACTTTTTTAACCAAACTTGAATTAGTACTAAAACGAATCCATGGGAAATTCATGGTTAAATTATTTTCTTTTGTGCAAAATAGCTTTTAACATTACTAAAACAGGAATTTAGAAACCTTCCTGACTCAACTCTGACCTCAAACCCAGTGCCCACCTTTTAAGACAACACTAACGCTGTGCCAGTGGGAGTACGTTCGGAAATTCACCAAGATATTCTTATCAGTGACCGAGCAGGAAGGGGCAAGGAAAATGTTTGTGGTAAAAGTGTGACGATCTGTCACTTCATTTCTGTTTGTTTCCTTGTTTTTGTATTAACTTCCTACCAGTGCTCTTATTTTGGTTTCCACTTCCTGCTTGTTCCGCTGAGCACTGTGTTGTTCACTCACCTGCTGTTGATTGGCACCTGGTCCACACCTGCGGCCAATCAGCATATGTCTATTTATGCTTCACTCGAGCACTCCTCAGTGCTCGGAGATCATGTGAGGAACTCGCATGGCTGCAGTTTTTGAGACCCCAAGATGCAGGAACCAGCAGACAATGAGAAGGTAGGATGATTTGTATTATAATCAACAGAAATAAAGCAGTCTTGCACATAAACGTTCCACAACATAAAGTGATCTTCGAGCACTGAGGAGTGCTCGTAGGTGTGGACCAGGTGCCAATCAACAGCAGGTGAGTGAACGAACACAGTACTCAAGGGAACAAGCAGGAAGTGGAAACCAAAATAAGAGCACTGATAGGAAGTAAATACAAAAACAAGGAAACAAACAGAAATGAAGTGACAGATCGTCACAAAAAGATCATATGAAGCACCCTGTCATTTATTGAAATTTGACATGCGCCTCTTCACGCAAAACGGTGGCCCTACACACAGTGTGTAATCTGCATATAAGAAGGGGCGGCTCTGCACCAATGCAGGGGATGCTTTGTTTCTGCACTCAATTCTGCAGAATGTTCGTGGGGAAACAGACTAGTTGTTGGCTAATGTTTGGCTGAGAAGATGTACAAAAACATATAAAGCTGTATATTATATGTGACATTCAATGTTCACCTTTACTTACCAAAACCTGACTAATATACCATTTTTTTGGCAGATATTCTTTACCCCCTTTGAAAGCATAGCGAGCGAGTGTGTCATCAATATTTGAGCGGGTCCAAACACAATCTAACACAGAGCGTTACACACCAGGCTTGTGTGTTGTTGTCTGATTGGATTCGATCTGCTGGATGTGTTGACAGTGTCTGCTTTTGCTCCGTGTCCACACAGGCACCGGACGGGCGAGTACTGTACTGCTCGGTCAATAATGTATGTTTTGAGCAAAAAGATCAGGTGAAAGGGTCGCAAAATGGTGGAATAAATAAAACCAAGCAAACCCTTCATTCAGTCATAATTTAGCAGTTTTCTGAAAATATTTCCTCAATAAGTTTACTAATCACTAAAACAGGCTTTTCAGTTATTTACTAGCAAAGCATTATGTTATCTGCAACTCTGCCTTTAAATCATGCCTTTGTTTGTTGATTTTTCAGCCATGTTTGCACATGTGGTATGATAACAATGTGCTATTGAGGTAAAACGAAAAAAAAAAAATATTTTGAAGCCTTTTTTTGGTCAGCTGCTCCCCGATCGATGTGAGACGACAAGGGCTGGGACTCTCTTGGTTGCGAGCTGGAGCCGCTGAGGGCTTCCATTGTCTGTTGGGTCAGGGGATGAACGACAAGGTTTCGGGGTTAAAGAGAAGATTGTTGCTGAGGCAGAAAGTTCAGGAGGTTGTTGCACTTGCCTGTCTTCAACTTGCTTTAAGCTGAACAAATAGTGTAGCTGCAATTTAGACTGCATCTGTGAAACATTCACAGTTGTTGTTAAATGTGGGCTTAAAGGGGATCTGCATTTATTTTGGAATGTTGCCTATCATTCACAATCCCTATGTAAGACGAGAACACATGTTTTTCTTTTTTTGTTCATTCTAAATAGTTAATAAACCTTAGCAAAAGTCAGCTAACAATGGAGTCGACAATGGAGCTCCTCTATTCCGCCCACAAAGCCCTCTAAATCTAAAAACCACCAACAATACTCCATTTGCATCTTGCGACCTGAATATTAACCAAGTATTAGCGATATTGTTATTGCTACAGTATTAACACATTGAGCTGGTGAGCTGCTGCATCGCCTCTGAGTTGGTGAAAGTTAAGTCTAGATTAAAAACCATGCGTCTCACCTGGATAGTAGAGGGTCGTGACCACAAACCATCCATCCATCCATTTTCTACCGCTTATTCCCTTTGGGGTCGCGGGGGGCGCTGGAGCCTATCTCAGCTACAATCGGGCGGAAGGCGGTGTACACCCTGGACAAGTCGCTCCCTCATCGCAGGGCCAACACAGATAGACAGACAACATTCACACTCACATCCACACACTAGGGCCAATTTAGTGTTGCCAATCAACTTATCCCCAGGTGCATGTCTTTAAATGGTGGGAGGAAGCCGGAGTACCCGGAGGGAACCCACGCAGTCACGGGAAGGACATGCAAACTCCACACAGAAAGATCCCGAGCCCGGGATTGAACCCAAGACTACTCAGGACCTTCGTATTGTGAGGCAGATGCACTAACCCCTCTACCACCGTGAAGCCCCAAAACCAAAAGACCACAAACCGAGAAGTTATAAATGGAAAATGGGTTATACTTGTATAGCGCTTTTCTACCTTCAAGGTACTCAAAGCGCTTTGACACTGTTTCCAAATTCACCCATTCACACACACATTCACACACTGATGGCGGGAGCTGCCAGGCAAGGCCCTAACCACGACCCATCAGGAGCAAGGGTGAAGTGTCTTGCTCAAGGACACAACAGACGTGACTAGGTTGGTAGAAGGTGGGGATCGAACCATGAACCCTCAGGTTGCTGGCACGGCCACTCTCCCAACCCCTAGTTGGTCAACTTAGACCCGGAGATTGCGAGAAAGAAACGAAAACACGCTCGTTTGCAGCTCCTTTGTTTTTTTTGTTGTGTTAGGATTATAAATAATTCTTAATCTAAACGGGAAGATATAAACATCCCATCAATCGGGATCCCAGTAAAAGCAGATTGTGTACAGTAAGTGATTGTTTTATTATGTTCATAGTTTGTATTTCTTGTGTAGAACTTAGCAATACTGCTACATGATGCTTAGTGTATCACTAGAGCTTAATCCGTTGAGCACACAGCTTCTAAAACTTGTACCTCATCCTCCGTATATTCAAGCTCAAAAATATAAGGTTTTGGATCATTATTTGTCCCAAAGTAACTGTTGTCGGCTCTCATGAAGTCTTCTGTGAGTAATAGGTTTGTTGTTGTTAAAAGGTAAAGCGAACCTTGTGATGCGTCTGTGAAATTAATACACTACCATATGCTAAAAAATAGCAAAATCATTAAATATTACATGTTACTACATTACATATATACTTAAAGCATGTATGTTACATGTTGATTGAGGTTTTTGGATTTCTTTTGAGCACTTAATAGCTGTAATAGAGAGAATCCCAGTACTCCATTTTTAGCTGACTTGAGCTAACGTTTATTTACGAATTAGAAACACGTGTCCTTGTCCTACGTAAGGATTGCGAATTAGACAAAATTCCCCAAATAATGCTTTTCCCCTTTAAAGAAGGTGATTTGTTGTGTATGTATTGTGTAATGTGCTGAAACTCATTAGTAAACAAGCCTAAAATCACTAATGTGTCTATTTTGGGGGATTCTTACTTGTAGGCATCATTTGGTACAGAATTATGAAAGATGGTTGTCAGCATTGGAGAGCCCTTTCGTAATGCCAGTGAGTTGATCGTAAACAACTGCACATACAGTGTAACACAGGTGAGCGTCATACCAACAGTTGAGTATGAACATTTTAAAGCGCATACGAGAAGAGACAAGAGGCTTTATTTGTTTATTTGAACCTAAAAAGTACAACAATATTTGTTGACTGTCAACCCGTCCAAGAAACCAAAATACAATATAACAAGGGGTAGACAGGGCAGGAGGCTATATGGGTTACCACATGGGAGGCGCCCAGTAAAATATGGGAACTAGAAAAACAAGATAAGGGAGGAGGGAGAAAAACCTCAGCAAACATGGCGGGAGGGTTGGAGGGGAGGATGTAACAGCCAAAAAGTGGCACAGTTTCGTGGGCTAGCGTTCCGCACTTGGTGGGTGAAATGGCAAAGGTGTGGGATGGGGGCAATGCGTGCGTGTTTGTGTAGTGTGCGGGGATGCATTTGTGTCCATAAGCACGGGACACCACTTAGTCTGTCTTCGCGATCTTGGGGCCTCATTACGCAGAGGTCATCGCAATAACAAAACAGGTTGCTATGGAGACTTCCGTGATCCAATCCTAAACCAATCAACAATAAAGGTGTCTTCGGTGTAAGGGGGGAGGAATTTCAGGGCGGCTCAGCGCAGCGGTCTCCTGGAGGAGTTTCCAACAGCGGTCTTGTCAAAGGCCAGTCAAGGGGTGCCGGGGAGTGGGGGTGAAATCCAGATTAAGATGTTTGGTTTAGGGTGAAAGATACATTCCAATATTTGTCCACTCTATTTGTCCATTCCTGGTCCTCAAATGTATCTTAATTTTGCCTTGCAGAGCACAAAGTTTCTCCGAGATATTATCCAGTTTGGATTTAGTTCAGAAATAGTCTGAGTGTTTACAGCCCCGCCAATCCCATCATTCATTATGGGCAGCTTCTGGGTGACTTGAACGGCTGCTCTCATTTTCCTAATTTGTCGATACACCAGGGAAACGCTCAATCTAATCAGCAGATGACCTGTTATTATAGTTCCGAATAGGTGGATAGTTATGATGTCCTCAACGGAAGGAAGTGCCATGCACACAACCCTCCACTCGCCCTAAGCGTCCGTATGTATCCAGCAGCAAATCCTCCTTCAAGGCAGACCTGTTTCACCAAATCCGAGATTCTCGTCAAGAAAAACGTGTCAATTGCATTGAGAGGCCAGTTGATCAATGAAGGTATGGTGATGCAGAGGTAGATAAAGCATTTCATGATGCTTCTGATGCAGCTACCGTCTTGTGAAGTTATTTAAAAAGGGCTGTCAAACAATTACAATATTCAATCGCAATTAATCGCATTGTTCATAGTTAACTCAAAATTAATCGAGATTAATCACACAATATAATTATCTGAACCCTAGACAGATCATTTTTAAGTTTTTAATACCATGAATAAACAATTAATTTGTTTTTAATTCCCACCTTTGGAAGAACTTCGAACAATTTACGAGGAAGGCGCTGGACATAGAGTCCGAGTGGACCATGTTCCGTGCTTCTATTGTTGAGGCAGCCGATCGGAGCTGTGACCGCAAGGTGGTCGGTGCCTGCCATGGCGGTAATCCCAGAACTCGCTGGTGGACACCAGCGGTAAGGGATGCCATCAAGCTGAAGAAGGAGTCTTATTGGGTCCTTTTGGCTCATGGGACCCTGGAGGCAGCGGACAGGTACCGACAGGCCAAGCGGTGTGCAGCTTTGGCAGTTGCAAAGGCAAAAACTCGGACATGGGTGGAGTTCGGAGACGCAACGTACAACGACTTCCGGAAGGCTTCGAAGTGATTCTGGACCACCATCTGCCGCCTTAGAAGGGGGAAGCAGTGCACTGTCAACACCATGTATAGGGCGATGGTGTGCTGCTGACGTTGACTGGGATGTTGTCGATCGGAGGAAGGAATACTTTGAAGACCTCCTCAATCCCACATACACATCTTCTATTGAGGAAGCAGTGCCTAAGGACTCTCTGTTGGGCTCTCCTAATTCTGTGGCTGAGGTTGCCAAGGTAGTTAAGAAGCTCTTCGGTGGCAGGCTCCTGTGGGTAGATGAGATCCGCCCGGAATATCCTGTGGAGAGTGCTCAGAGAGTATGAGGTATCGGACTGACTGATTGTGGCGCTACGCTAGCTTAATGATCAGTGTCAGAGCTTGGGCCGCATTGCCGGCAGTAAGTCGGACCCGTTTCCAGTGTGGGTCGGACTCCATAATTGCTGCCATTTGTCACAGATTCTGTTTACAACGTTTATGGACAGAATTTCTAGGCGCTGTCAGGGCTTTGAGGGGATCCGGTTTGGTGGCTGCAGGTCTATGCTTTTTGCGGATGATGTGGTCCTGCTGGCTTCATCTGGCCAGGATCTTCAGCTCTCACTGGATCAGTTTGCAGCTGAGTGTTAAGCGACTGGGATAAAAACCAGCACTTCCAAGTCCTAGTCCATGGTTCATCAATCAATCAAAGTATATGTATATAGCCCTTAATCACAAGTGTCTCAAAGGGCTGCAAAAGCCACTACGACATCCTCGGCTCAGATCCCACACCAGGGCAAAAAAAACCTCAACCCAATGGGATACAATTAGGAAACCTTGGAGGTGACCGCAGGTGTAGGGACCCCTGCCCTGGCCGACCGGTGCAATGGATGTCGAGTGGATCTTGTTAATAGTGTGAGAGTCCAGTCCATAGTGGGGCCAGCAGGGGATCATCTTGAATGGAGACAAGTCAGCAGCGCAGAGACGTCCCCAATTAATGCACAGATGAGTGGTCCACCCCGTGTCCTGACTTTGAACAGCTAGCGCATCATCTTTTGTCACCTGATAACCTCTCTATGCAGGAAAGAGGGGGGGCGAGCAGAAAGGAGACAGCAGATAAACTAGTCTAAAAGGGGGGTTTATTTAAAAGCTAGAGTTTACAAGTTCTCGCCCAGAAAAGGGTGGGGTGCCATCTCCGGGTGGGGGAGGAGATCCATCCCCAAGTGGAGGAGTTCAAGTACCTCGGGGTCTTGTTCACAAGTGAGGGAAGAGTGGATTGTGAGATCAACAGGTGGATCGGTGCAGCTTGTCGTGGTGAAGAAAGAGCTGAGCCGGAAAGCAAAGCTCTTAATTTACCGGTGGGTATATACGTCCCTATGGACTGGAATGATAAGATCACGGGGAAAAGCGGCCGGAATTTGTTTCCTCTGTCAGGTGGCGGGTCTTTCCCTTGGAGACAGGGTGAGAAGCTCTGTCATTTGGGAGAAACTCAAAGTAAAGCTGCTGCTCCTCCACATTCAGAGGAGCCAGATGAGGTGGTTCGGGCGTTTGGTCAGAATACCCCCCAACGCCTCCCTGTGGACTTGTTTAGGGCACGTACAACCAGTAGGAGACCACAGGGAAGACCCAGGACACTGCGGAGAGACTATGTCTCCCATGCAGCTGGCATGAGAACGCCTGGGGATCCCCTGGGCAGAGCTGGACGAAGTAGCTGGGGATAGGGAAGTCTGGGCTTCTCTGCTGAGGCTGCTGCCCCTATAACAGGACTTCCGATAAGCGGAAGAAGATGGATGAAATATCTTTAAACTTTCAGCTTTTTGAAAGAGCTCAACACAAATTAGATATAAACACTTTTATAGAGAATAAAAATAATACCTGCCGTGCTTTGTTTGTATTTTGTAGGAATACATAATTCCAACATTCTCCAAAGACATGCACCTGGGGACAGGTTGATTGGCAACACTAAATGGTCCCCAGTGTGTGAATGTGAGTGTGAATGTTGTCTGTCTATCTGTGTTGGCCCTGTGATGAGGTGGCGACTTGTCCAGGGTATACCCCGCCTTCCGCCCGAATGCACCTGAGATAGGCTCCAGCGACCCCAAAAAGAGACAAGCGGTAGAAAATTGATGGATGGAATACATAATTTGTATTGCTGCTTTAGGAGCACTTGCATGTAGAGGAGAGGAGCTACACTTCCATGTTTAGATAGCAGGTTCACACATTAATAACACAAAATGTGGATTGTTACAATCATACTTTGATTGTCAAAGATGTTAGGTGATATTTTTCTACCTGAATAAATGTTTCTGATATTCTCTACGGTACATGTCATACAAGTTAATGATGTTCATTTATCTCCTTGACAATGCTTTAAAATTCTCTACTTATTTTTTTAATGAAATGTAATATTCAGCCTGTTAAATATTCTGCAATTTCGGACTATCAATCAAAACTGGTTAGAAAATAATATAACATAGCAATGGAAATATTGTGTCTTGAACTGTAATTATCCGATGTGGGCTGCAAAGGGCAGGCTCTATGGGTGGCTGGGGCCGTACTTTGGTTCCCTCACACACTGGGAGACAAATAAATTGTACATACAAATTCATATACATACTCACATACACACAATTGTTCATAAATATATAGACACATACATATATTCATTCATTAATACATACATACGCGCACACATAGGTACTTAGCCACATACAGTATATAGGTACTCTCCCACATACATACACAAATACAGTACATGCAAACACTCACACAGTACATACATCCACACACACATTCACTGTACAAACATACATATACACATACTGTACATATAGCACATATGCATAGATACACTCATGCACATAATCACGTTTCATCAAACGTTGTTCCCCTAAGGGAAACTGGGTAACACACGGCACACTGACAAAGCTTACCCTTAACAATCTACAAGGTTAATACAATTCGCTTCTTGTGCTTCCCCTCCATTTATCTGCTTTCTTTTGTAATTTAAGTTATCATTACATATATGCATTGTTGCATTTGAAACAATTGTATTGTTGATAATAGAGGTAATTATTGGTATTATTCATGATCAATAGTGCTATTTCTATTGGTATTTTTATCGCTCCATTTGTAGTGTAATAATGTTCAATGTCATTTCTGTGTTATTAATATTTACTTCACTAACTGCCTCTTTGCTATCACTTTTGGTATCATATTTGTACATATCGTATTTGCTGATGCTGTTCTGTTGTTGTTGTTGTCTCTCTGTCTTATCCCCCTCTTCCGCTCGCAATTTCCCCCTCTGTCTTCCTTTTTTTCTCTTTACATTCCGTCCTGCTCCGGTCCGGCTGTGCCAAACATGAATTAAAATCAATGTAATAAAGTCAAATACAAATAAGGCAACAAGAGAAGTATCCCACATTTCTCTTTTGTAAAGTCGATCTGTACAGCCAATATGGGCATCAACATCAACAATATGACTTGCATGAGTAGCTGGACAGGACAACAAATAAATAAAATAAAATAAATAAATACAATTATCTACCTACTTATTAACAAAATGTAATATTCAGCCTGTTAAACATTCTGCAATTTCGGACTATCGATCAGAACAGGTTCTAAAAGATTATACTGTGACGTGTGTGATTGGTATGAGAAAATAACTTTACATATTTTGACGAAAATTGACTTTAGACTTCCTCTCTAAGGTCTTTATTTCTGCTGAGCTTTTATTCCGTCTTACTAAAGCAGTTTGAGTAACGATCTACAATCTATAATCCAAACATGAACGTGAAGCTCCTCTCTATAATCGGCAGCGTTCGCACCAATTATCATTGGTGCGAACGCTGCCGATTATATATATAACAATATATAACAAGTCGTTCTCTTGTCCGGAGAATGACTTGCCATCGTTTTGGATCTGAGATTTCCATATGGTTCCCCTTTCTCTGTGCAGTTCTGCTACTTATTTTAGAGCTTTAGATTCAACAGTAACTGAACACTATTACACATGTCCCAAAGCTACGGATCGGGCCGAGGGTCAAAAACGTTTATCGCGCGTAAAAAACATTATCCCTGTTAAAGGATCTTAGAGTGAACACCTTATCGCATTAACTTTGATGGCCCTATCAAAAATCTAACTAACAGCTACGCAGCTTCGTGTTTTTCACTCGTTGCCAGTTAGAGACCCACACAATTATTTGGTTTTGTAGACCTCACACATTAGAGACTCTGAGGTTAATTGAATAGAGGCGTTAATTGGAGCATTTGTGGTAGTTGAACCCTTCTTTTTAAATAGCCACTACACAGCACGACACATCAGAAGGCAGTTTGTGTTACCATACAAGCAAGTTCACCTCCCTGCCTCGCTGTTTGTGTTGCGGTCCTGACCCAGTTTGTTATGTGTAATCCTCTACAGCGCCCCCTTTACACCTAGATAAGTAACTCTCTCATCCCTTCACACGGGCGGACATGCTAAGGTCATGCTCTCTCAAGCGATGTTGGAAGGAAACACGTGTTCAAAGGAAGGCACACAAGTACACACACAGGGGAAAGACACAACTGAATGCAGGCGCACTGGCAACACAAATATCATGAAAACATTGTGTGCAAACCAGCAAATGCATGTTTGATGTTGGTACAACACATTTTGGGTAAACATTTTGCAGGGAGAATGCATGATTTACATGTAAATGTGTGTGTGTTTCTGTACAACATATTCGTGCGCTTGTGCGAGTTCTAACAGAGGTATGTTTATCCCTGAGGTCTTAGTATCTCATCTCATCCCGAATCAGTTCTGCCCTGCAGGTGAGTAAGAGGTGTGTGTTCGGGTGTTACTCTTTTGTGTCAATGTGTGTGCGTGTGTGTTTTGGTGTGTGCTCTGCGATCCACATAGCTTTGCTTATAAGTTAAAAAGATGGAAGATGGAAGGAAGGGGATCATTTCTAATTATTATTATTTGCTTGTATGACCAGGACTCAAGGCAGACAGAAGCTACCTCATTCTTTGTGGAGAAACACGACAAATAAAGTGTAGTTGTTTGAAAAGCAAAAAAAGCATATTTGGTAACGATTAAGACAGTAGCAGATTGTCATGTATCTCAGCCAATCAGTGTAGAAAATTAGTAATATAAAGAAGTACAATAAATAAATAACTAAAAAATGTAATCCCTGTTAAATTAAATGGAATTTATGTTTAACTAAAATAATATACAATTAATTACAAAATTATAATACATTTAAATTAATTTGATTTGAAAAAAATAATATATATACTATGTGTATATACATGTATATACTGTGTGTCTGTATACAATCTATCTATCTATCTATCCATCCATTTTCTACCGCTTGTCCCTTTTGGGGTCGCGGGGGGTGCTGGAGCCTATCTCAGCTGCATCCGGGTGAAAGGCGGGGTACACCCATATATGTATATATATATATATATATATATATATATATATATATACACACACACACAGTCGGTCAAAAGTTGACATACACTTGTGAAGGACGTAATGTCATGGCTGTCTTGAGTTCCCAATAATTTCTACAACTCTAATTTGTTTGTGATAGAGTGATTGGAAAACATACTTGTTTGTCACAAAAAACATTCATGCAGTTTGGTTCCTTTATGAATTTATTATGGGTCTACTGAAAATGTGACCAAATCTGCTGGGTCAAAAGTATACATACAGCAACATACATTATCAATTTTGGTGATGTAGAAAAGTTACAATCAAATCAAATTAGCTTCATGGCATGGCCTCTTAACTTCATGTGAGTGATTATCATTGACCAAACATGTTGACTTCTCTGAGCCCATTTAAATAGGGCTCATGTGATGCAGTCATTAGACGCGACAATTGGAAAAGTCAAAGGAACTCAGCACAGATCTGAAAAAATTAATCATTGACTTGAACAAGTCAGGAAAGTCACTTGGAGCCATTTCAAAGCAGCTTAAGGTCCCAAGAGCAACTGTGCAGACAATTGTTCGTAAGTATAAAGTGCATGGCACAGTTTTGTCACTGCCACGATCGGGAAGAAAGCGCAAGCTATCTGCTGCTGAGAGAAAATTGGTCAGGGAGATCAAGAGTCAACCAAGAACCACCATAAAGCAGGTCTGCAATGAATTGGAAGCTGTGGGAACACAGGTGTCAGTGTCCACAGTCAAGCGTGTTTTGCATCGCCATGGACTGAGAAGCTACCATGCAAGAAGGAAGCCCTTGCTCCAGAAGCGACACCTTAAGGCTCGTCTATAGTTTGCTGCTGATCACATGGACAAAGATAAAACCTTCTGGAGAAAAGTTCTGTGGTCAGATGAAACATAAATTGAGCTCTTTGGCCACAATACCCAGCAATATGTTTGGAGAAGAAAAGTTGAGGCCTTCAATCCCAGGAACACCAGGCCTACTGTCAAGCATGGTGGTGGTAGTATTATGCTCTGGGCCTGTTTTGCTGCCAATGGAACTGGTGCTTTACAGAGAGTAAATGGGACAATGAAAAAGGAGGATTACCTCCAGATTCTTCAGAACAACCTAAAATCATCAGCCCGGAGGTTGGGTCTTGGGCGCAGTTGGGTGTTCCAACAGGACAATGACCCCAAACACACGTCAAAAGTGGTAAAGGAATAGCTAAATCAGGCTAGAATTAAGGATTTAGAATGTCCTTCCCAAAGTCATGACTTAAACCTTATTGAGAACATGTAACAATGCTGAAGAAACAAGTCCACGTCAGAAAACCAACACATTTAGCTGAACTGCACCAATTTTGTCAAGAGGAGTGGTCAAATATTCAACCACAAACTTGCCAGAAGCTTGTGGATGGCTACCAAAAGCTTCTTATTGCAGTGAAACTTGCCAAGGGACATGTAACCAAATATTAACATTGCTGTATGTATACTTTTGACCCAGCAGATTTGGTCACGTTTTCAGTAGACTCATAATAAATTCATAAAAGAACCAAACATCATGAATGTTTTTTGTGACTAACAAGTATGGGCTCCAATCACTCTATCACAAAATAATAAGAGTTGTAGAAATTATTGGAAACTCAACACAGCCATGACATTGTTCTTTACAACTGTATGTAAACTTTGGACCACGACTGTATGTATAAGTGTGTGTGTGTGTGTGTGTGTGTGTGTTGGGGGTGGCGTGGCTCGGGTGTTGGAGCGGCTGTGCCAGCAACTTGAGGTTTCCTGGTTCCATCCCCAGGTTTCGCCATCCTGTGGTTAGGGCCTTGCATGGCAGCTACCGCCATCAGTGTGTGAATGCGTGTGTGAATGTGAAAATAGTGTCAAAGTGCTATGCAAGTATAGTCCATTTACCATATATATATATATATCAGGGCTGTCAAGTGATTATTTTTTTAATCAAATGAATCACACTCTAAACCTGTAATTATTCATGATTAATCGCACATTTGAATGGGCATCCATAAATACAATTTGCTGAAGACAGTACCCCAATATTTGGGTACAAATGCAATTCGGTCTTCAGAATGTCACACAGGAATGTTTTTAAATGTTTTACTGAAATGCAAGTCATTGATTTGCTTAAAACTTGGTGAAAATGAATATAGTAAAAATTAAGTGCATATTTTGAAAGTCTTTGCGGTTTGCAATAATCTTGCAAACAAGGTACAGTAACTAATCAATAAAATAGTAAACACTCATGAACGACTTAACATAGTGCATCATTTACTCTTCTTTAGTTCAAACAGTTGTTTAAACAAACAAGCTGTTGTGATTAGCTATACACGTGTTACGTTCCCAGATGGCTCAGCGTCTAGGGACTATAGGGGAACGCAACATAAAAGTGTATAAACCAAATGAGTTGTAAAAAAGACACCGAAGCAAAGAATTGAAAACAAAAACTAGTGTTATTGAAAAGTAACCAATGGGGGGGGTTACAACAAGACACAACACTAGCCTAGCTTGGGAATACAGGTGCTGTCAAAGAAATGAACAAAACATACCAAAATACACCTCTAGAAAAGAAAAGGTAAGCTGACTAACTGAAGCTATTTAATTAGCACAAACCAAAAACCTACCTATCTACTCTAGCCAAAGAGGGGGTCCAAACATACAAGGGTGACAGCCACCACTAAGCCTGGTGTCTCTATACACAAACAAATCCTACGTGTGTAGTGTATAGAGGCCTCTGTCTTACCTTTCCCAAGACTAGGCTACAGATACTTACAAAAGTTCAAAGGTCAAGAAAAATGAAGACAAAAAAAAACAACAGGTGGCACAAGTGTAGCAAAAAGCTTAACAAAAATGATTACCAAACAAGATAGCGCCAAAGACAAAGTA
The DNA here is from genome assembly GCF_033978685.3 of Nerophis lumbriciformis. Classification (NCBI taxonomy): domain Eukaryota; kingdom Metazoa; phylum Chordata; class Actinopteri; order Syngnathiformes; family Syngnathidae; genus Nerophis; species Nerophis lumbriciformis. The sequence continues at coordinate 26,359,477 of NC_084558.2, read as the reverse complement.
GTGTCTCTCAAAGTTCCACACCACATGTCAGAAAAAGAATCCCCCCTTGATCCAGTGGTGAGCAGGTGATTTTAAACAGGCTGGGAGGATGAATGGTGGTCCGGGATTGGCTGGCTGATTAACAGGTGAAACGAGGAGCAGCTGGGAACAGGAACCGGTTGATTGGCAGCAGAGGCAGTGAATGAGTGTGACCTGTACAAATAAATAGAAGAAGAAACACAAAACAAACAAACCACCACTACGTGGAACGTAACAACACGAGAAATATTGTAGACTAATAACTGGACGTAGAAAACTATTATTTCTCAGTTTAGCCCGGCGAGCTCTTTAATTATTTTACCTCTTGGTCGAACAACGGCATTTCCCCCACTTCCGGTTAGTGAAGTGCAATACATCCTATTACAGCAGTAAAGAACAGACTTTCACAATAAAGGTTTCAGCCGTAAACATTACATCTCCCTTCAACAAAATAAGATGTGTATATGGAGATAATCAATGGCATGCAGAAAAACTGAGGCATTTAAACACAATTCTGAGCCACAATATTTGAGTCAAAGTATACTGTAAATCTTTAGCAGTGCAAATAACATCGGTACACCATATAGCATCAGCATACTCAAAAGTGCTTCAGTATTTAAGTGTGTTACTTCTGGAACAAAATTAACAGCAGTGAACATTTGCTTTCGGTAGATCGACGGGTCCTGAGATACACCTGTGAATGTTAAAATAACTCGACAAAGGAATCACTCTGCTGGTGAACATCTCACAATGTAACCTATTAATACAGTGCAATGTTACAAATCAGGTTATTTTCTTCTTGTCTTTCCAATCTTTTCTTTTTTTCTTCTTTTTTTTTCTTTTTAGTTTTAGGTCAGCGATCCGCCTACACCCTTTACAATCAATTATAAATCGAGGACTTGCCTCGGCCTTATGACACATCCATCCCACTTCTGATACCATGTTGTGATTAGCTATACACGAGAAGTATTATAGACTAATCTGGATAATAACTGGACGTAGAAAACTATTATTTCTCAGTTTAGCCCGGGAGCTCTTTAATTATTTTACCTCTTGGTCGAACACCGGCATTTCCCCCACTTCCGGTTAGTGAAGTGCAATACATCCTGTTACAGCAGTAAGGAACAGACTTTCACAATAAAGGTTTCAGCCGTAAACATTACACAAGCGTGTTTACCTTTTTCACATGACAATACTGAACTTTTTTGGTTCAATACGACCCCATACTCGTGATTATTTACAGATGTCCAACACTCTCCAGGAAGCAAAATAAATTCACATTCAGTCAGTATATATATACTGTATATATATATATATACTGTATACATATAGCACCCCCCCACAACCCCGTAAGAGACAAGCGGTAGAAAATGGATGGATGGTTTTATTTATATATATATATATATATATATATATATATATATATATATATATATACATCAGTGACGTGCGGTGAGGTTCATGACTGGTGAGGCACTGACTTCATCACTGTCAGATTTACAAACATATGAACCCTAAAGAGTATCTTATTCACCATTTGATTGGCAGCAGTTAACAGGTTATGTTTAAAAGCTCATACCAGCATTCTTCCCTGCTTGGCACTCAGCATCAAGGGTTGGAATTGGGGGTTAAATCACCAACAATTATTCCGGGCGCGGCGCCGCTGTTGCCCACTGCTCCCCTCACATCCCAGGGGGTGAGCTAGGGGATGGGTCAAATGCAGAGGACAAATTTCACCACACCTAGTGTGTGTGTGACAATCATTGGTACTTTAACTTAACTTTAACTTTACACATACAAACTGTAGCACACAAAAAAACACATTTAGTTATAAAAACCTTTACTTATAAGTGCGGGAACAGTGGTGTTTGTGTTGGAGGAGTTGTGAATGAATGACATATGAAATCCGTGCTGCCGTCTGCAGGTGTACCTAATGTTGTGTCCCTGCAGTCGTTCACGGCTCCTCTGGCGCGAGCAATGTTGTTTTTGCACTTTTTGGCTTCTTGTTAAGTGACTTTTTTTTTGGGTGGATTCGGTCTTGCACGTGGAGGGTTTGGGTGTGGGCTTTGGTTGGTGTGGCGCTCCCGTCGGGGGGTGCAGTCCGCGGCGGAGGTGCAATAACCGGCACCAGGAGGCGGGATTACGCGAGCCTCACACAGTGCGTCTTCGCAGCAGTTTTATGATTGCTCAGCACAAGAAATACGTTACACACATACAGTTGTTGACAAAATACACTGTACATTATATACCTCAGCTAACTAAACTATGGAAATGTATAATATAATTCATATAGCAATACGGTCTCACTGCACAGCAGGCCAGCAGTTAGCCGAGTCCGCAATCCATGGTGAGGCACAATTGAGTGACGTGCCTCAACTGGCTGCTGGTCACCGCACCGTCTCTTCTCAGTATTTGAACGGCAAATGTGAAAATTCAGCGATTTTGAATAAAAATAATATAAAACTGGTGAAGTTAAACAGAAAATAACTTTATAGTATAATCACTGGATACATATAACAATTTAATTAATTTTTTTTCTTTTTACATTTTTTTTCTTTCCATGATGGCAGGTGAGGCCCCGCCTCACCTGCCTCCAGTGACCGCACGTCACTGATATATGTATGTATGTATGTATGTGTGTGTGTGTGTGTGTGTGTGTGTGTGTGTGTGTGTGTGTGTGTGTGTGTGTGTGTGTGTGTGTATATATATATATATATATATATATATATATATATATATATATATATATATATATATATGTATATACACGTGTGTGTGTATCTATATTTTTCAATTAATATTTTGTAATATAATGCAATAGTAATAAATATTATACAAGTGAAAAAGAATAGAATTATTATCAGTGGTCCTGTGAATTTATGAAATGTAAATTAATTTAACTAATTGAACTTTTGCAGTTTTATATTTATAATATGAAGGCAAAATTCAAATGAAATGCTGCGTGAAAAGTCCATCGTCTAAAATTAAATGTACAGTTAGATTATTTTTTCTTAAACTTAGTAATTAAAGACATCCGTCAAAAAGACTGTTGTGTCAGAGTATAGTAGTTTACTTCATGTTGACGCTACTACCACAATAATAAACATATTGTTAAAACATTTGATGCATTCATGTGTACCTAATGTGGTGGTCAGTGTCGTATTAACTAACCATAATGTTTCACGTTAAAGTGAGGACGTTTCTGCTGTAGAGCATCTCAGATCAAACATTTCACTCTCTGTGTGTGTTTGGCAAGCAGGAAGATGCTGGTGAGTTTATTTGAGGTAGAGGAAGAAAAAAAACAAACATGTTATGCAAAGTTGCAAGGCTGCTAACAGCCATTTAGGAAATTGCTCGCGTTTTTATTTGACACGCGCATTTTTATTTGAGTGTTGTAAAATCTGTGTGCAGCAGCGTACTGTCAGTTTCTATATGTCTTACAGAGGGTAGAGACTTTTATGTAAAATAACATCTTTAGGTAGCTACTCAGCACACTTTGTGTTTTCAAACATTTCAAGCATTCTTAGCATATTATCACTGTACTGCAAACACCTATTATCTCCTAATTGCATATTATTTCTCCTTGTCGGATTGTTTTTCATATAGGAAAGGGATAAGCGGTAGAAAATGGATGAATGTATCCGATTCTTTCATCTGTGTCTGTCTCCTCTCTCAATATTAATTCAACACCGAGTGACCCCGTCTGTTCCTCTGCCGACTCTTTTATGAACGCCATTTATTCAGCGCTGATAAGCGGCTCCCTTTCCATTTCCAGCAGCAGATTACAATTGTAATCTGCTACAATAATGCCAAGGTGCACGGCTTTGCGGTCAATTCCCGACGCTTTTGAGTCTTTGTCGTCTTTTCGACATGATGTATTGGGTTTATTAATAATTCATTCAATTTTCCGTCTTCTTCTGAACACTTTCGTTTTGTCAGGTTTAAGCTGAACGGTGCATTATATTTCTCATTTCTTTTTAATACTTCTATTATTTTTGTGCTTTTTTTTTCTAAATTAATCTCTATTTCTAAATCTTTTTTTAATATTCATTTGAACATCCTTTGTAACTTTCAGTAATCATGTAATTTCATACAGAGAAACACAATTAAGTGCACGACTTGGCTTCAACCAGCAGAGGCGTTCTTGGTTTAAGTTGTGTGTTGTGCTTGTACAAAACTAAATCATTGGATTTGCCACCACTTTTACTACCATCACATTTTAATAGTGAATATGTAGCTTCGCCACACTGGTAAATGGCTTTAATTTTAGTGTATTTTCATTAACTTAATTCATTTTTATTGGAATAAAATATTGAACGTTGCTGAGTACCATTAGATAAGCTGTGTCAAACTCTTTTCCGTTGTGGGCTACATTGCAAATATGGCATGTGACATATATATATATATATATATATATATATATATATATATATATATATATATATATATATATATATATATATATATATATATATGTCTTAATAAGATTATCCAAAAAATAGTGCTCGATACCATGGTAGAGCGCAATATATGTATGTGTGGGAAAAAATCACAAGACTACTTCATCTCTACAGGCCTGTTTCGTGAGGGGTTCCCTCAATCATCAGGAGATTTATATATATATACAATTAATTATTTATTTATTTTTTACAAAGAGATGGAAGGACAAGATAAAATTAAAGTTAACAACATATGAGATTGGATGCAATACGTTTCAGGTCAAAACTGAAAGAATAATATATTTATTTTGTCAGAAAGTGCTTTATTTTTTTCCAGCCCTTTTTTTGCAAGCCACATACAAGTGGTAGGCCACATAATAATAATAATGCGGCACATAAAGTACACTTAGTTATCCACACAATACTCAAAAACTAATTAATCTCATGGAAAATTACTGCCAAGTTCATTTTTAAGAGCAAAACATACGTAGAACTTGTTCCTGATCGAGACGCTATGGGTCCTATTTTGGCGAACCAAATTGAATGTTTGCACCCTTCGTTGTATTTTCCATCTCTGTCGGATTCCTGATCATTACTAAAAAACAGCAAAAGGTAAAAAATAGTAATGATATTTCTCTGAACACAATGTTCCCGGCGCTAATTTATAAATGACAGTTCTTTTAAGAGGGTTTGGCAAAGCTTGTCACAGTTGGAAGGGCAAAGCTAGGTACCTGCTGTTCCACTTTTCACAAATATTTACATAACTGAGTAAAGAAAACAATTGTTGATGCCTGGTTGTACAATTTCTACCTTGAACAGAGCTCATAGCGCCATAGAGTTTAGTTTACATTGACATACCAGTCAGCTCGCATCAGGATGGGAACTTCTTAGAGTGGATTGTTTGGGATCTCAGGCCACGCAGATCCAACATTCTCCACCAAGTCAGCCAATGTGTCTTGGAAGACTTTCCCCGCCGAGTAAATAAGTGTGTCGTTTCATGTGTGCCAGGCGTTCCAGTAATCCCAGCGGCTAAACTGGTAATCCCCTCAAACTGCCCATTAGCCTCGAGACACACAGACAAACTGCAGGCGGGTCGTCACCCAGATGTCAGCCCGCCTATCCCTCAGGGAGGGATCACTTTGATGAGCCACCTAGGAAGGGGATGAGCTCGGATGTTTGGCTTTGCCTTCTGACGAAAGACATGCGGACAAAGCAGCGGTTCGGAGCAAAGACTTGAAAGAACGTTGGCTCTCGGAAGCGTTTCACAAAGACTGAACAATCTAATATTTGGAGCAGCATCAAAGTGTCCACCTTGTTTGTTGCATTGTTAACACTAATCGTTTTCCAGCACACTTTCTTTTGCGCCGTATAGATAACCATAATGTCTTTGATGTGATAAAAGTGTCTTTCCTAGATCAGTGCTTTAACTTAAAACCCTTTCACACTATCTCAGTTTTCGTTGGTAATTCGTTCTTAAAAGGTCAGACGAAAACCGAATACATTTTTCTAATAAGAAAGAATATAAATCCAATTAATTTGTTGTTGGGTAGGAGGTGACTTCATCCCTTTTTAGTTAGCTGGAAGCTTTTTCTTGAATTGATTAGTGTTTCTAATCCTCGCTATCAAAGTGCTGGCACTCGCAACTTTCCTTGGCGCTCTAAGTTTGTAATATCGGATATGCTTTTATTTTAAAGAGGAAATATAACTCCATAAGACTTTTGTTTATTGTTTCCTTAGTTTTGGTACTGTATGCAGCACTGATATTTGTGTTTCCTTTTCCTGTTTGCCTATTTCCCAACAATGCTCCTCTGGTCTGGGTGCTGGCTCCCTCACCTGTCCTCGTTTCCAATCAAAAAGCTTCTTAAGCTACGATTGTTTTGTGCTTTCTGCTGCATGTGTACTTGGCTACGTGTTGATTAGCATTGTCTTGCATTTCCTTGTCATTTTTCCCTAATAAAAGGGCTTTTTAATAGCTCATTGCCTATCTGTCTCTGCATCCTGGGCAAATCAAACGCAACATGCGTAGGTCATTGGACCCCTGGATGTTCAATAAAAGACCATTTGATCATCAGTTCTTAATTTCAACTGAGCCGCTACAGGACTCATGCTGGCTTATTTAGCACTTATACTCATTACGAAACGTACAGACACAAAGTCACCAATGTGTTATGCTTTCTTTGGGGACTTGATTCTGTGCAAAAACCTGAGTAAAGTTTTTGTCGTTTTTCTGTCAAAAAATTAATCCTACAAACAGTGAGGCGTAGAAAACTCTGTAACAAATGTGGGACTAAAATCGTCACGATTAGCATTATGTTCACAATATTGTAAAAAAAATAGTTGAAACCAAGTACCAAAAAATTAGTCTTTGTTCCCTTTGGCAACATAGTTTTTCAGTCTGCTAGTTTTTGTTTGTATCGCTCTTTATCGTCAGCCGGATGGCAGCTGTTCAAACAGTCTGTCTATGCATTCAAAGGTTTTATAAGCCTTCTACATAGCTTTCACACAGACCTATAAACACTTCCTATGCTTATAAAACACTTCATACACTCTAAAACATATGTAGTTTTGCAATTAAAGGAAAACTTATATGGGTACTCAAATCTCAATGTTGTACTTCAAATCCTTGGTACACTGCCACACTTGAAATAGCAGAGGAAATTACTAATGCAATAGATAGTAAACAGTGTGCAGTGGCAGTATTTATGGATTTAATAAAGCATTTTGACACAATTAATGACAATATTTGAATAAAAAAATTAGAACGTATGGCCCCCAAAATGGATTAACTCGCTGGAATAAAAAAGACAATATAACATACATCCATAAACGTGGACGCATGTGAAAAAGTGCAATATATTTATCTGTACAGTAATCTATTTATTTATTTATATATATTTATATATGTTTATTTATTTTATATATAAATATATATAATTATAAATATTATTTATATATATATATATATAAATTTATTTATTTATGCACCTTTTTGCTTTTTTATCCTGCACTACCATGAGCTTATGTAACGAAATTTCGTTCTTATCTGTACTGTAAAGTTCAAATTTGAATGACAATAAAAAAGGAAGTCTAAATCTAAGTCATAAGAGGGTTGGTCTTGAACTGGGTAAGAAGCTACTTAAGCAACATGAAGCAATACAGGAAGCTAGGCAAACACACATCTGCAACGCTAAATATATCATGTGGTGTACCTCAGGGATCAATACTGGCACCAAAATTGTTCAATATTTATATCAATGACATTTGTAAATTTACAAAAGACTTAAAGTTAGTATTATTCACGTTTTGTTCAGGAGGGAACACACAGAAGCTAATACAAATAATAACAGAATAAATTAATAAATCAAAGCGATTGTTGGACAAAAACAGACTATCCTGAAACATCAGTAAAACTAAAATAATGCTATTCGGTAACAGTAGAAGAGAATGTCAAACACAAATACAAATGGACGGAGTAGACATTGAAAGAGTAAATGAAATATAATTTCTAGATGTAATAATTGATAGAATGAACTGGAAATCTCATAAACATATACACCATAAAGTAGCAAGAAATATTTTAATAAGGAATAAAGCAAAATATGTTCTGGACCAAAAATCTCGTCATATCCTCTACTGCTTGCTAGTGTTACCATATCTGCGGTATTGTGTAGACATATGGGGAAATAACTACAAAAGTACACTTCATTCATTAACCGTGTTACAAAAAAGATCAGTTAGAATAATACATAATGTTGGATATAGAGAACATTCAAACCCCTTATTTATTGAATCAAAAATACTGAAATTCCACGACATAGTGAATTTGCAAACAGCTAGAATTATGCACAAAGCAAACTATAATCTGCTACCCAAGAACGTAGAATTCTTCTCAGCAAAATAGGGGAAATATAACCTTAGAGAAAAAAAACATTTAAAACATTTGTGTGCACGTACAACACTTAAAACCTTAAGTATATTAGTATGTGGAATGGGTTAAGTAAAGAAATCAAACAATGTACTAATATGATCCAATTCAAGAAACTCTTCACACTCCAAGTGTTTACAAAGTGCAAAGAAGAAGAACCATGATAAATATTCGGAACTTATTGATAATCATATTTATCTCGCTACACGAAATACAACTTACTTCCCTATTTAGTTATTTGTGTTTTAATATTATTTATGGAGTATAGTGTGAATAAATTGAGAACAGGAGGTGAACAAAAGTGTTCGCAATTGCCATGTAATGGAAAAAAATAAGCTCTGCTTCTTCCTACTCCTTTCCGAACATGTTGAAAAGAGAAACTGACATTTGTGGTGTATCATGTTGTATGCATGCATGTTCGAAATAAACTCAAACCATAACCAAACACAAACCATAACAGTAGAATGGGAACCATGACGTGGCGAGGAAACACTGTATCGACAAATAATACAGAAAGAAACAGTAGACAAAATTATTATTATTTTTGATAGAGGGAAATAACTTGTTGATCCCCTCCCCAAATGCGGAAGGTTTTGAGGCTGTCGCTTGGCAACTCAAAAGTTTCAGTTCTGTCCACAGAATTTCGGTGGGATCAAAGTCTGGGGACTGGCTGGACTACTCCAGGAGGTGCTTCTTCCTTAGCCACTCTTTTGTTGCCCTGGTTCTACGTTTTGGGTCATTGTTCTGCTGGGAAACCCACCTCTGACCGACCTGTGTCTGGTCTGAGGCCAGCAGGTTCTCACGGTTGGTGGGAAATTATCTTATTTCACCCAACCTAATAAATTGTTTATCAATGATTGATGTTTATTTCAGGTTATAGTCCAACTCTCTTTGGACTGTCCATGTCTTTGTAACAGGGTAAAAATCAACATCTCACTTTCCCTTTAAGTACCTATGAAAAATGTCCTCCCGTGACGCTGCCAGAGACACTATAAGCCACGTTTCTTTATCTTTGCAAGGCACACTCGCTGTCTTTAGCGCGTGTTTGAAGGATTTTTTTCCTTGAGCCACACACCCACCCAGCTTCCCACCGGAGTTTAATGGTGAACTGCGTGGGCAAAGGGATGGATGCGCCTGTCTCATTATTTGAAGACAAACACGCTGAGGCCTCTGGTATGTGGAAGTTGACGCGCGACTCCGGATGATTGGTTTTTCTTTGGCGCATGACGCAAACCCTGATGACTCAATCGTTCTGAAGGTTTGCAGCATCCGGTTGTCCAACGTCCAATATGCTCTCCGGAGTTGCCGCGAATTGAAAGCCATGGAAAGATGTTTTTTCTAACTGTTCTTTACGAGTTTGTTGAGGCATATTCACCATGTTGGGCAGCGTGTCACAGGAAATCCACCTTAATGTGGACTGTTTTGCAGAATGTCCACCGTGTTTGTGGACAGAGGTTGTAACGATTTGCCGTGTTTTTGGAGTTTGCTGAACCATGTCTGCAGTGTTGTGGAATGTGTTGCACCATGTTGTGAAGTGTGCTGCAGAATGTCCACCATGTTGTGGAGTGTGTTGCATCATGTCCACCATATTGTGGAGTGTTTTGCACCATGTTGTGGAGTGTGTTGCAGCATGTCCACTATGTTGTATAGTGTCTTGTATCATGTCCACCATGTTGTGTAGTGTTTTTTTTTTGTTTGTTTTTTACAATGTTTTTAATGATGATGTGGAGTTTTTTGTTGCATGTTGTGAAGTGTGTTGCAGCATGTCCACCATGTTATTGAGTGTTTTGCACCATGTTGTGAAGTGTGTTGCAGCATGTCCACCATGTTGTTGAGTGTTTTGCACCATGTTGTGGAGTGTGTTGCAGCATGTCCACCATGTTGTATAGTGTCTTGTATCATGTTGTGTAGTGTTTTTTGTTAATGTTTTTAATTATTTTGTGGAGTGTTTTGTTGCATGTTGTGAAGTGTGTTGCAGAATGTCCACCATGTTGTGGACTGTGTTGCACCATGTCCACCATATTGTGGAGTGTTTTGCACCATGTTGTGGAGTGTGTTGCAGCATGTCCACTATGTTGTATAGTGTCTTGTATCATGTCCACCATGTTGTGTAGTGTTTTTTTTGTTTTTTTTTACAATGTTTTTAATGATGATGATGTGGAGTGTTTTGTTGCATGTTGTGAAGTGTGTTGCAGCATGTCCACCATGTTGTTGAGTGTTTTGTTGCATGTTGTGGAGTGTGTTGCAGCATGTCCACCATGTTGTATAGTGTCTTGTATCATGTTGTGTAGTGTTTTTTGTTAATGTTTTTAATTATGTTGTGGAGTGTTTTGTTGCATGTTGTGAAGTGTGTTGCAGAATGTCCACCATGTTGTGGAGTGTTGCATCATGTCCACCATATTGTGGAGTGTTTTGCACCATGTTGTGGAGTGTGTTGCAGCATGTCCACTATGTTGTATAGTGTCTTGTATCATGTCCACCATGTTGTGTAGTGTTTTATTTTTTAATTTTACAATGTTTGTAATGATGATGATGTGGAGTGTTTTGTTGCATGTTGTGGAGTGCGTTGCAGCATGTCCACCATGTTGTGGAGTGTTTTGCACCATGTTGTGGAGTGTGTTGCAGCTTGTCCACTATGTTGTATAGTGTCTTGTATCATGTCCACCATGTTGTTTTTTGTTTTTTGTTACAATGTTTTTAATGATGATGTGGAGTGTTTTGTTGCATGTTGTGAAGTGTGTTGCAGCATGTCCACCATGTTGTTGAGTGTCTTGCACCATGTTGTGGAGTGTGTTGCAGCATGTCCACCATGTTGTATAGTGTCTTGTATCATGTTGTGTCGTGTTTTTTGTTGTTGTTTTTTTTACAATGTTTTTAATGATGTTGTGGAGTGTTTTGTTGCATGTTGTGGAGTGTGTTGCATCATGTCCACCATGTTGTGGAGTGTTTTGCACCATGTTGTGGAGTGTGTTACAGCATGTCCACCATGTTGTATAGTGTCTTGTATCATGTCCACCATGTTGTGTAGTGTTTTTTTTACAATGTTTTTAATGATGTGGAGTGTTTTGTTGCATGTTGTGAAGTGTGTTGCAGCATGTCCACCATGTTGTTGAGTGTCTTGCACCATGTTGTGGAGTGTCTTGTATCATGTTGTGTCGTGTTTTTTGTTGTTGTTGTTTTTTACAATGTTTTTAATGATGTTGTGGAGTGTTTTGTTGCATGTTGTGGAGTGTGTTGCATCATGTCCACCATGTTGTGGAGTGTTTTGCACCATGTTGTGGAGTGTGTTACAGCATGTCCACCATGTTGTATAGTGTCTTGTATCATGTCCACCATGTTATGAAGTGTTTTTGTTTTTAACAATGTTTTTCATGATGTTGTGGAGTGTTTTGTTGCATGTCCACTGACTTTTTCAGTGTGTGCATCATATGTGAAGTGTTCTGCACCATGTCCACTATGTTGTGGAGTACATTATGGCACATCTACCATGTTGTTTAGTGTTGTGCACCTTGTTGTGGAGTGTGTTGCAGCCTGTCCACTATATTTTCAAATGTACTGCATACTATTCATCATGTTGTGCAGTGCTTTGCAGCATGTCCACCATGTTGTATAGTGTCTCGTATCATGTTGTGTAGTGTTTTTTGTTGTTGTTGTTTTTTTTTTTACAATGTTTTAATGATGTTGTGGAGTGTTTTGTTGCATGTTGTGAAGTGTATTACAGAATGTCCACCATGTCCTGGAGTGTGCTGCAGCATGTCCACCATGTTGTATAGTGTATTGTATCATGTCCACCATGTTATGTAGTGTTTTGTTGCATGTCCACTGACTTTTACAGTGTGTGCATCATATGTGAAGTGCACTGCACCATGTCTTCTATGTTGTGGAGTACATTATGGCATACCCACCATGTTGTTTAGTGTTGTGCACCTTGTTGTGGAGTGTGTTGCAGCCTGTCCACTATATTTTCAAGTGTACTGCATACTATTCATCATGTTGTGCAGTGTTTTGAGCCGTGTTGTGTAGTGTGTTGCGGCATGTCCATATTTTTGAGTATTTTACATAATTTCTACTATGTTGTGCAATGTCTTGTATAATATCCACTATGTTCTGGGGTGTTTTGCACTATGTTGTGTAATGTGTTGCAGTATGTTCATATTTTCGAGTGTGTTGCAGCATGTCCACCATGTTGTGTAGTGTCTTGTATCATGTCCACCACGTTGTGGAGTGTTTTGCACAATGCTGTGGAGTGTTTTGCATCATATCCACCATGTTTTGGAGTGTTTTGCATCATGTTGTGAAGTGAGTTGCAGCATGTTTACATTTTTGAATGTGTTACATCATGTCCGCTATGTTGTGGAGTGTTTTGCACCAGGTTGTGTAGTGAAGTGAAGTAGTGAAGTGAATTATATTTATATAGCGTTTTTCTTCAGTGACTCAAAGCGCTGTTTACATAGTGAAACCCAATATCTAAGTTACATTTAAACCAGTGTGGGTGGCACTGGGAGCAGGTGGGTAAAGTGTCTTGCCCAAGGACACAACGGCAGTGACTAGGATGGCGGAAATGGGGATCGAACCTGGAACCCTCAAGTTGCTGGCACGGCCACTCTACCAACCGAGCTATACCGCCCCAAGTAGTGTGTTGCAGCATGTCCACCATGTTGTGTAGTGTCTTATATCATGTCCACCGTGTTGTGGAGAGTTTTACACAATGTTGTGGAGTGGTATGTATCATGTCCACCATGTTGTGGAGGGTTTTGCACAATATTGCACATATATTCGAGTGTGTTGCATCATGTCCACTATGTTGTGTAGTGTCTTGTATCATGTCTACCATGTTGTGGAGAATTTATTTTACCCTGTTGTGGAGTGTTTTGCTGCATGTCCACTAAATTTGTGAGTGTGTGTATCATATATGCCATGTTGTGAACTGTTTTGCACCATGTCCACTATGTTGTGGAGTAAGCTGTAGCATGTCGACAATGTTTGTGCAGCTTAAGGTCCACCATTTTTGTGGAAACCACTCCCCCATGTTTGTGGGGTAGGTTGAGACATTACCTCCATGTTGTTTACTAGAAAAATCCCGGAGAGAAGAGTTTTCTGAGCGCCGTACTCATTAGCGGAGAGTTGTGTTTGAGTAAAACATTAGCCTCACTCTTAAAACACAGTTAATCGCTCAGGTGTGTGCACATTTACGACAGCGGCGATGTTTAAAGATTTTCCGTCGGCCGACTAATGGCGTTGAAACGCTGCCACGGAGGCAACGAATGTCTACAAAGAACTGGACTTGAGTTGAAACGAGGGACAATACGTGTTCTTCTCTGCTCTGTTGCGTCACTCCATTATCCTGGCAGACACACATACAAGAATTCAATTAAAAGAGCGTGTAGTGACCTTAACGTGCATGCACGCGCATGGCCACACGCCTTTTGTTGATGGATCAATTAATCACCATCTGTCACCTGACCATTATAGACTGTGTTTCCTTACTGGATCATGGACTATTGTTATTGTTGCGCTTTAGAAGGACCATTGTTAGCCCACTGATATTGTTGTTTTTATTGCCACTCTAATAATAAACGTGGTGGTTGTGCACTGTTACAAACCGTATTGCAGCAATAGTAGCATTTGTTCTCATATATAAAGGTTCCATATTATTGTATTTTTCAACAAAAAAGTCTCAGCGATCTCACAATAGTGTGATTATTTGATGCTGGAATTTGGACTGTTCCAAAGTGTATTTATTCAGCCCTCCTTATGTTGTGTGTCTGTAGCTTTAATGCTAAGGAGCTGTCTTTGGCCCCGTTTAGACTAAGCCGGATAAGGTTATCCAGGGTAAATCCCACCTAACCTTATCCGTGTCCACACACAACAATGCCACCGTTTAAGACCCCTCCTCCCTCCATCAGCCGGCACAACGCGACCTAATACGCATGCGCGGAAAATGCACACGTCATAGTCACCTCCAGTGTTGCTTTGTGTGCAACTTCATAAATGTAACTTATCTGAACAATATCCAGTGTTGTGGTATTTCAATTAACTGGAATCCAATGTGCTGTGGGGCCCTATTGTAGTGAATCACACCTGAGACTTCATAAATTAATCAAATCTTTATTGGACACGGGAAAGTAAACAATGTGATAAAGAACATTTTACAACAATCAATCTCGGGATCTAGATATCTGGTCAGGACACTTCTCACTCTTTTGCCTTCAACTTCATTGTCCATTCCTTTTTGGTGACTTTATATAATCTGGACCTAGACGTTGAGTCCGCGACATACATGGCGGACAATAACTGATACAGTCTGCTTTGCCAGTTCAAAAGCATCCGCCGTTATCCGTAGTCTTCCCGCAACGGCCAGGTAATACAAACCACACACTACCTTTTTTATCACATCCACGGGAGCTCGCATTGTCGTTGTCTCTCCTTCGACAAATCAACGAAGTTTTTTGGTAAGTAGAATCACAGCTGACCCGGACATTCAAAAGTTCTCTTGCCGTCTGAGAAGTGTTGTATCCCAAATAGCTGCAATCGCTTTCTCTTAAAGTATTCATGTGTGATTTCCACAAGCGTCTGTACAGACGGAAGGAGAAACAAGGCATGTCTGGATGACTCGCCTCCATATTTTCAGTGGTTAGCTCCGAGTTATGAAACCGCTTTATTATGAAGCTGGCTGTAGCGCGTTCTTTCTGACGTCACTTCCTGTGTGCGGCGCGGTCTTTCTGGTCACTTCCTCTCCGGCTGACTTACCCATGTGAAAAATTGTCTGAAAAGGGTTACCTTAAATGCTGATTTAGTGTGGCTGAAACTGGGCTTAGGCTAAATAATTATTCGTTTAAGGCATGGGTGTCAAACTCTGGGCCGCTGGCCAAATTTGGCCCGCCGTGTAATTTCACTTGGCGCTTGAGGCGATATCAAATTAACACTAGAGCTGGCCCGCCGATTATATACAGCGGCGGTGCCGCGGTAACACCGCATTCACCGCTAATTCTCATACTTGCCAACCCTCCCGGGTGACTCCCAGGTTTCAGCGCCCCTCCCGAAAATCGTCACGTCCGCTTTTCACCCAGTCCAGCGAATGCTGGCCCAGTCACATAATATGTGCATCTTCTGCACGCACACACAAGTGAATGCAACGCATACTTGATCAACAGCGATACAGGTTACACTGTCGGGATGCTAAGGTGTGTGTGTGTGTGGGGGGTTTGGTGGTAGCGGGGGTGTATTTTGTAGCGTCCTGGATGAGTTAGTGTTGCAAAGGGTTCCGGGTATTTGTTCTGTTGTGTTTATGTTGTGTTACGGTGCGGATGTTCTCCCGAAATGTGTTTGTCATTCTTGTTTGGTGTGGGTTCACAGTGTGGCGTATATTTGTAACAGTGTTAAAGTTGTTTATACGGCCACCCTCAGTGTAACCTGTATCGCTGTTGATCAAGTATGCGTTGCATTCACGTGTGTGTGCGTACAGAAGCCACACATATTTTGTGACTGGGCCGGCACATTGTTAGAATGGATGAAAAGCGGACGTGACGACAGCTCGTAGAGGACGTTAAAGGCAGTGTCTTTAAGGTACGCCCCCAAGACTGTGGTCCGGGTGGACTACGAGATATAATGACTGATGAACACCTTCGTTCGATAATGAGCCCCGACATCAATGAACTAGCATCCAAGAAAAGATGGCAGGTATCTGGCTTGGGCACATCAGATTAGATCAGTGTGTTGCAAACTGAGCCGTTTAAAGTCCTGAATGGTTGATTTATTCATTGTTATTTTATTTTCAAATGTATTAGCCTGGGGAAAAAGTTAATGTTGATATTTACCTCAGAAGGCTGCAAATAGAAAAGAGGCATTACATTTTTATTTAAATTGTATTTGATATGCCATTGATATTTTTTAATTATTATTTGAAACTGGATTTTGCATGTCACAATACAGTTATATAAGCCTTGCTTGTTCAATATTCAATGCAAAACTTGTTTGAGTCCCTATTAAAAGGTTAATTTGTTCAACCTTGGCCCGCGCCTTTGTTCAGTTTTAAATTTTGGCCCACTCTGTATTTGAGTTTGACACCCCTAGTTTAAGGGGTTATTCGGCTTAGTGTTGACATAGCCTTTGTCTCCGGCAAAGTGTGTGTCTCCAAAGAGGGCTATTGTGTACTTTATCCACATTTTGCTTATATACTGTAACTGTACCAACATAATAGAGGCCATACAATACTGTAAAACAATAAGGACAAGAGGACACAAACGTTAAAAACACTAGTGTTAACATTACACTTACATTTTTACAACAACGTCATGCTCGGTTAGCGTGTTAGCTGAAGTAAAACAAAGTGATGGATTGATTGATTGATTGAAACTTTTATTAGTAGATTGCACAGTACAGTACATATTCCGTACAATTGACCACTAAATGGTAACACCCGAATAAGTTTTTCAACTTGTTTAAGTCCACATTAATCAATTCATGGAACTTACAACATGTCTTTAGCTAACTGACAGATGATTGATTTTTTCTTTTATTCTTTATACAAAGCTGTCCTCTATGAAGTGGTCAGGTTCATCTCGCTCGGGGTGGGGCCAGAGGCTGTATCCTGTCTCGTCCAAAGCAGGAAATACTTTCTCCTATCATGCCGCAATTTAAAAAAAAAAAAAAAAAAAAAAAAAAGCCATGACTTAACTCAGCTCCTCTTTTCTCAAAGACAGAGCGAACATTTAAACAACTTACATGCACCTGGCAACCCTAAATTATTCCTAGTGTGTGCATGTGAGTGTGTTGGTCTTGCGATGAGGTGGCGACTTGTCCAGGGTGTACCCCGCCTGCCGCCCAAATGCAGCTGGGATAGGCTCCAGCAACCCCAGGACCCCAAGAGGGACAAGAGGTAGAAAATGGATGGATGGATGGACCAAAAAAAAGCCACTTTTAACCTTAACAGAGAAACAACCATGGTCAGTGTGACTCTATGTACGCCAAAGTTGTTTGCTGGGTTTAGAACTTTCAAATAGTTATTCACACACATGTGGCTGGCACTACTTTGTTGGACAAATTACCAACAATTTAAATATTCTTGAGAGTTAGCATCTTGATGGCAATAATTATGTGTATAATATGGAGATATGTTGTTATTTTTTGCATAAACCTAATCCTAAGCATTGGTACTGTTACTCGCAAGTAGTTCCAGTGTTGCATTGATTTCCAAACAGTATTTACCTCACGGATGTCTACGCTGATAGTAGTATCGCATCTGCTCCAAATGCCCAGCAGCTGTGTGATATCAGGAGACTTTTACAGCCAAAGCCCATCATCCACTTCACTCTCATAGTCTCATTCAATGACCCCTGGAGAGCACGGCCGTTCGGTTTTATTCCTTTTAATTTGCCCACCTGTCTGTTCCTACATACTGCAAAATGTCACTGGCTTTATTTGGCGTGGTATTAACGGCGTGTTTCACAAAGAGAAGCCCGACTGCTTTTTACCAACGCCGTGTACCTGCTTCCCAGCTTTGAGCGCATCTTTGAAGTTAAAATCTGTTTGTGAATTTGGTTAGACTGTGTGTAGAGATGGGTACCGATTTCAGTACTTTTATAGGTACCAACTATAGTCTGTCGGTACTACCGGGAACCAATGCACGTAAAATCAAACAGTGCTATATTTCAGTACCTGTGTTGCACATGACATCGCGTCATGTTGCAGAATGGCAACAGCTCAAGCACTTGGTCGGGAAACAAGCAGTCAAGCACTCAGAGTGGACTCAGACAGACTGCCTCTAGGTAATGTCAACAATGTTTTCATACCAACAAAGAAAGAAAACACTCAAAAAATATAGTAAGGCTCCACTTTTCAAAATCTTCTTACGCAATGCTAATATACATTGTATTTGCCGGAGACATGCGACTGATTAGCATTAGAGATTTTACCTGGCGATTTCAAAACTACCGTATTTTTCGGATTATAAGGCCCATTAAAGGGGTCACATTATGATTATTTTTTTTACTACATTTAAAACACTTCCTTGTGGTCTACACAAAATGTAATGGTGGTTCTTTGGTCAACATTTTGCATGGATGATGTTTTACAGACCTTTGTCAAGCCACTTTCTGACCGTCTCTTCAGGATGCGCCGTTTCTTGGGCGGTCTCATTTACGTGCCTCCACTTTAACCGCTACTTTTTTATTAGGAATGGCAACAGCGGAGGATACATGTCCATGACCCACAACAAGAGGATAGAGAAAAATAAGCTTATTGACTACGGGGCGCAAGCCACATTGCGTGCATTTATACCATACATGGATAATCGGTTTTCCCAACCAGTGACATACCAACTCGTTTTTGAGGAAGGCAACATTTTTCTATAAATATCTCTGTAATGTCTCCATGGTTTGATTTCAAATTTGCGGGGCTTATGCAGATAATACACAACAGCAGGTACCAATGGGTAGGAAACGATTTTACATAATAGATCAAAACAAAATGCAAGGTAACTTTCCTTCTAACCGGTGCCATTTTGGGGTCCTTATACACTCACCATAATAACACCCGTATGTTGAAGCACAGTGCGTCTGACTATGGTAGCCGTAATGCCTGCGTTCCATCAAGCAGTGTGGCTTCGTAGCGTACCAAAGTCGTACTAAAACATTTTGACAGATTTTTGAGCGCCGGGTGTGATGTTCTATATTCTCAATGAAGCATCAAAGTTTTGGGCTTCCTTGCTAACGTCATTTGTTGAACAGGCGTCAACTTGCAGTCCACATACACACATATTAGAGAAAGATTTAAATATTTCAAGTGTGCCTTACAGTCAGAAAAATACGGTACAGGTTTTGCCCTAACCCTTTGCACGATGGAAGAGGGGTTGCGTCTGCCTCACAATACGAAGGTCCTGGGTTCGATCCTGCGCTCAGGATCTTTCTGTGTGGAGTTTGCATGTTCTCCCCGTGACTGCGTGGGTTCTCCCCGGGTACTCCGGCTTCCTCCCACCTCCAAAGACATGTACCTGGGGATAGGTTGATTGGCAACACTAAATGGTGCCTAGTGTGTGAATGTTGTCTGTCTATCTGTGTTGGCCCTGCTACGATGTGGCGACTTGTCCAGGGTGTACACCGCCTTCCGCTCGATTGTAGCTGAGATAGGCTCCAGCGACCACCGCAACCCCGAAGGGACTAAGCGGTAGAAAATGGATGGATGGATGGAATTTAAAATCAAACAGCCGGTGTTTAATAACTGCAATACTTGCAGTTCAAACACTTTGTAGGGCTCAATAAAAGACATGACTGGCACTTTCAACTTAATGGCAAAGACTACTTCCTGGCTGTAGCAACAACGCTGCCATCTAACATCTTTGAATTGCAACTGCATGTAAAGTTTACTGTACAATACAGTAAAGTTGAGTACTTGCGAATTAGACACAGAAGTGTAAGAAAACAGTTAAGTGTTAAATTTGAATTAAAAAATATACGTTTTTCCATCCATCTATTTTCTACCACTTGTCCCTTTTTGGGGATGCGGGGGGTGCTGGAGCCTATCTCAGCTGCACATATACATTTTTATTTTAGACAATTAACATTTATTAACACATTTAAATGCACACAGAAGTACCTCGGTACCCATCACGAAAAGCAGCATGGCCATTCTTCAAGATGGAAGTGCTACTGTAATATTGGTGCTCTCAAATTGGCTCCAATTGGCTGAAACTGGTCTGAGAAGCACACTTTAATAATAGTGACCCATGATGTGAGGCTCTGACTACACTGTATATACAGTAGTTACCTGCCATTTTCAAAGTTAATGTTTACACTTCATCCCGAAGAACATCCTCCACTACTGTGTCTTCTGAAACGATGCATCCGAGTGCTCGCCAACAGTTGTGTATCACGTCGTCAGCGGTGAAATGATCTTTTGTCTGCGAGTGAATGCATGGGCGGGTCCCCTGTTTAGTGTGACTGCATCATGTTGTGTCGCCAAACAAGTCAAAGAGGTTGTTTTTACCGCCGGCGATGACTGCAGAATGACAGACACAAAGGATTACGAGGCCTAACATTACGAGGCTTTGCAGAAATCCTTGCTGGGACACTCGCAAAACGATGACAGAGGACAGAGTGCTGAAGTACCCTGAAATATTTCCTTTAAAAACGTGTTGATAGAGTTTGTAAACTACCAAGTATTGGTGGTACTTATTTTGATCGATACAGCTGTGCTCTTTGTGGACTTCATATCCATTCATGTAGTGTTTTCCGTACAGCTTATCAACCGTGTTTGTGGAATATATTACAGCTTGTCCACTATGTTGTGTCAAGTTTTGCTCTGTCCACCAAGCTGTGGACTGTTTTGCTGCCCGTCTGCCATGTTTTGTGGATTGTGTTGTGGCAGGCTGGCCGTGTTTGTGGACGCTGTTGCCATATTTGCAGCCTTTTGTGAAGTATAATACAGCATACATACAGCTTTTTTCCCCCCCAAGATGGCACCGCTGTAGTGGTTGCTGTTGGCAGGAGCTCTGTGCTCTTGTGTCATCCTTTTGTGTTCCTGATGTTTCCCTCTTGTTTTCATGTGGGCTTTTTTGCCTTTTGGTTCGGGACCCTTTGGGACTGTGTGACAAGAGGTGGCACTTTCGTGACTTCTGCGGCGGGGGTGGGGGTGGGGGGGGGGGGGGGGGGGGGCGTGGTTGGGGCGGGAGCGTGGTTAAGAGGGGAGGAGTATATTTACAGCTAGAATTCACCAAGTCATGTATTATATATATATATATATATATATATATATATATATATATATATATATATATATATATATATATATATATATATATATATATATATATATATATTTATTTATTTATTTATTTTTTTATTATATATATGTATATATATATATATTTTTATTTTTTTATTTTTTTATTTTTTTATTATATATATATATATATATATATATATATATATATATAAATAAAATAAATACTTAAATTTCAGTGTTCATTTATTTACACATATACACACACATAACACTCATCTACTCATTGTTGAGTTAAGGGTTGAATTGTCCATCCTTGTTCTATTCTCTGTCACTCTTTTTCTAACCATGCTAAACACCCTCTCTGATGATGCATTCTGCTTCGTCTCCTTGTTGTGTGCGCAGTTGTGCACTGCACTCCTAAAAGCCCTAGATGTTATTGTCACATATGCATGTACAGTAGATGGCAGTATTGTCCTGTTTAAGAGTGTTACAACATTGCTGTTTACGGCAGATTAATTGCTTTATGGTAGAAGAAAATGTGACTGCTGTTGTTGTGTGTTGTTGCCGCGCTGGGAGGATGTTAATGAAACTGCCTAACAAAAAAACCCACATAAGAAACCAAGAACTCGCCCTCGATCATTCTATAGTTATAACGTGATTGGGCAGGCACGCTGTTTATATTGTGGGAAAGCGGACGTGAAAACAGGCTGTCGACACGTCACTCAGGTCCGCATGGAGCTGGAGGGGGCGTAGCCTCCAGCTCCGCCTGAATTTCGGGAGATTTTCGGGAGAAAATTTGTCCCTGGAGGTTTTCGGGAGAGGCGCTGAATTTCGGGAGTCTCCCGGAAAATCCGGGAGGGTTGGCAAGTATGTCCTCCCGGGAGCCTTTTGGCCATGGAGACCAGCTGCTGGGTCTCTGCCACATCAGAGACCGCTTGGAGAGACTGGAGGAGATGTGGATGAAGAGACAGGGCTGCGGAGCTGGCGCTGAGCGCCGGGACGGACAAGCTTCAGTGTCTTGGCTGAATGAGCAGGTATCGGACACCACGGTCTCCTTGTACGTATCCGCTCATCCATGCGGACTGGACACTGGCCGAGAGTTGGTGGGCGGCCGAGGGTGGAGTCGGCGCTCTTGGTTGCTTTGTTGGGTCTGCTCCTGTCTCTGACCATACTCACCCCACCCAAGCAGACGATGGCGTGGAACACCGCAGAGGCCACCACAGTGTATATATTGTTTTTTGTTGTTGTTGTTTTACTTTTGTGGCTGTGTATAGAAGTGGCTGTTTGCATCAGCTCTGCTCTTTTAATGTCTTTAATGTCCTTTGTGTTCTTTGATGTTTCCCTCTTACACACATGTTTGTGTGTGCTATGGCTATGAGTTTGTTTTTTCCCTTGGCCTCAATCTGGACCCCCTCTCCAGGGGCCCAGGCTTAGACAGCGTTTACCTGTTTCTCACCTTTTTTGTCAGGCCGGAAGTTGCCAGACCCGTCAGCGATCCTGTCCTGTCTCTCTGTAATGTTTGTCTGATCTTGAATGGGATTGTGCTGAAAATCTTAATTTCCCCTCAGGGTGTATTCAAGTATTTCTGATTCTGATTCTGATTCTGATACAGTATCCACTGTGCATATCCGTTCTTGTTTTGTGAAATGTGTTGCAAGTTGTCCACCATTTTTATAGAATATGATTTCATTGCATCATGTGATGAGGTGGCGACTTGTCCAGGGTGTACCCAGCCTACCGCCCGAATGCAGCTGAGATAGGCTACAGCGACCCCCCGCGATCCCAAAAGGGACAAGCGGTAGAAAATGGATGGATGGATCATGTCCACTGTTTTTGAAGTGTGTGTTGCCAGCATGTTGGCCATATTTGTGGAAGGTGCTGCAGTATTTGCAGTATCTTATGGAATATAGTACAAAATATCTGCCATGTCTTTGGAACATACAGACATGCAGAACGTACACCCAGGCCGAAATTCGATAAGTTAATTAACCGAAAGATAAATAAAATTTAACTTGATAAGTATGCCAGCCTCGATAATCGCCATATGTACGCTTTGTTACGGGCTACATGAGCGGTCACTGTTAGCATCAGTTCCAGCAGCTGCGGGCGTATGTACTAAATGCACACAAACTGTATAACCGCTGTAAAACTCCTGATGGTTAGTATTGTCATCCATCCATCCATCCATCCATTTTCTACCCCTTGTCCCTTTTTTGGGGTCGCGGGGGGTGCTGGAGCCTATCTCCGCTGCATTCGGGCGGAAGACGGGGTACACCCTGGACAAGTCGCCACCTCATCACGGGGCCAACACAGATAGACAGCCAACATTCACACTCACATTGTCATATTCAATTAAAATGATCGAAAAACAGTGATTGATAACCACACGTTGATGAAATTATGGACTGATTAGCGTTAGCTGGCGAGCAACCTTGACATGAAAACATGAGGCATTACGGTATTTCCTCATTAAGAAACGTCCTATCTCAATTTAAACATGTATAAACACGTTATTGTCTAAACAACGAAGATACAGTATTCACATTGA